>NW_027397102.1:13672367-13710455 GCF_003265705.2 Callorhinus ursinus | reverse complement strand
CTCATTTATCCTAGCAGTTAGTGCCCCCATTTTTGATTGCACCTCATCAATAGCCTTTTTGATTTCGATTTGGTTAGATTTTAGTTCTTTTATTTCTCCAGAAAGGGTTTCCCTAATAACTTCCACGCTTTTTTCAAGCCCAGCTAGTATCTTTAAAGTCATGATTCTGAACTCTAGGTCCGACATCGTACTAATATCCGTATTGAGTAGGTCCCTGGCTGACGGTACTACCTCTTGTTCTTTTTGCTGAGGTGATTTCTTTCGTCTTGTCATTTTGTCCAGAGGAGAATAGATGAATGAGAGAACAAAATGCTAACAGGTTTACAACGTCCCCAGCAAATATACTGTATACCAATCAGAAAAGACCTGAAACCAGGGGAAAAGAAAGGGAAAGAAAGAAAAAAGAAAGAGAAAAAGAAAGTAAAAAAAAAGAAATAAAAGATAAAAACAAAAACAAAACAATACAAAAAAAAGCAGAATATGATCAAATATGATCAGGCTAGTGCATAGATCAGTGCCACACACTAGATTTTGGGCATATTTTGGTCTGTTAGAAAAAAGTGCCTCCTAAAATTTTAAAGGAAGAAAGACATATATGTACAAAATAAGGGTTGATTCAATGAAGGGATGGAAGATGACTGTAAAGATGAAAATTATAAAAGATTTTATAAAAGGACTTGGTAAGATAAGTTGTTTGAAAAAAGAAAGAAGATTTAAGAAAAAAAAGAAAAAAAGAAAAAAAAAGGAAAAAGGGAGAGAATGTGATCAGGCAGGAGACTAGAACAAAGCCATACACTAGTGATTTAGGATATATTTTGATCTGTTAGAAGAAACTGTACCTCAAAATTTTATTTTTTTTAATTTTTTTTTATTTATTTATTTGAGACAGAGAGAATGAGAGAGAGAGAGAGAGAGAGCACATGAGAGGGGGGAGGGTCAGAGGGAGAAGCAGACTCTCTGCTGAGCAGGGAGCTTGATGTGGGACTCGATCCAGGGACTCCTGGATCATGACCTGAGCCGAAGGCAGTCGCTTAACCAACTGAGCCACCCAGGCGCCCTGTACCTCAAAATTTTAAAGAGAGAACAACATATATATATATATGCCAAAAATAAGGGTAACTACTATGAAGGGATAAAATATGACTCTAAAAATGAAAAATAAAAAATGTTTTTTTTTTTTTAAAAAGGGATTGATAAGTTGTTGGTTGAAAAAGGGAAAAATAAAAATAAAAAAAAAACCGTCAATAAAAATTAACTTTGATGAAATAATGAATCATGGTAAAAAAAAAAAAAAAAAAAGCCATGAATCTATGTGCAGTATTCCCCTAGCGGTGGAGTTCTCCCATTCTCCTTGATCGATCAACTTGGTCTTGGCTTGCTGGCTGTTTGTGCTGATCTTCTGGGGGAGGGGCCTGTTGCCGTGGTTTCCAAATGTCTTTGCCGGGGGCGGAATTGCCCCGCCCTTGTTGGTCCGGGCTAAGGAAGCTGCTCCGGTCCGCTCTCAGGAGCTTTTGTTCCCTGCAAGCTCTCGGCACAGCTTTGGAGGACCAGGGCAGAAATGGTGGCCTCCCAATCTCTGCCCAGAGGAGCTGAGAACTCGGGGCCCCGCTCCTCAGTGTGCCTCCAGAGAAAAGCAGTCACTTCCGTGTCCCCGGTCTCCGGCCGCACTCCGTGCTCACCCGGCCTGTGATCGAGCGTTGCTATCTCTGGCACCCGACCCCGCACGGAGTCTCCAAACCCAGCAGATCCCTGCAGTGCGTTCCGGCACCGCTCCTCCCTGGGAAGGAAGGGGAGTCTCCCCAGATCTGCTGCCTGTTCGGTCCCTGCTGGGGGAGCCGTGCCCCGACTGGGCCGCAGATCACAGTTTATGGCAACCCCAAGCTGAGAGCCCGCGACTCTGCTCTGTTTCTACAGCCGGCTTCCCCGCTCTAATACCTGGGAGCTCTGGCGCACTCAGGCACCCCCGGTCTCTCTGTGACCCCAAGGGTCCTGAGACCACACTGTCCCGGGAGGATTCCACCCCCCGCTTAGCCACTGCAGCGACGTCCCTCCGCCGAGCCAACTTCTAAAACGTCCGATTTTGTGCTCCGCGGCTCTATCACTTGCCAGAAGCAGCCGGCGGAGGCCCCTCCCCCGCCGTCTATCCTCCCGAATATCGCCTCGGATTCACTTCTCCGCACGCTTCTCTGTTCAGAGAGTTGTTACTACTCTCCTGTTCGATCTCCTGTTGAGTTCGTAGGTGTTCAGAATGGTTTGATCCCTATTCAGCTGAATTCCTGAGACCAGACGAAATCTAGGTCTCCTACTCCTCTGCCATCTTGCTCCGCCCCCCTTCAGAATATATCTTGAATACATTTATTTGTCACACTCCCTGCTATCCCACTCTAATTCAAGCCACTCATCTCTTATCTCAGCTCCTACAATATTTCTCTGGCTAGTCTCTTTCACTACAGGATATTTTCTACACATGAGCCAGAGTGATCACATTGTTTTAAACATAACCAAAATATCATTATAATACTTAATAAATAAATGCTAGTCATTTAATATATTCAAGTATCCAGTGTTCAAACATTAATTCCATGATATCACCAAATATTCAGCCCATATCTAAATTTCCCTGATTATTTCACTTTTATTATACCTTATGCACATCAAGATACAAATAAGGCCCATGCACTGTGATTAATTGATCTTACAATGTATTTTTTTATTTATAGGTTTTATACTTATAGGTATCCATTTGTTTGAATTTAGTTTCTGTAATAACATAAGTTTGTATTATAGAGTGTTTAATAATCTGGATTTTGCTAGGTTCTGATACTTATTCAACTCTTAAAACTGTGCTTTTTGCCTTTTAGTATGCCTTGCAATTTTTGGTTGAAAGGTGGATATGATGTACTGACTAAAAGGAACTACAGTAAACAGACCTTTAGTGATGTAGTGGTAAGGTGTAGTAGGAAGGAAAATATTCTATAGCCCTATGATTAGCTGTCAGTCTTTTGGTGAGCTTGTGTCCCTGTGCCCCTGGACTGTGAACTTCATCAGTGTTTCTCCATTCGTTCCCCTTACATGGAAGGATGGCTAAAGGGAGCTGGAGGTGGGTTATTTCCTTTTCCCCATCTGGAAGGCTGGAACCAGTTGGGATTAAATATTTCCCTTCTTCCAGGTAGGTTAGGTTCTGATAAAACCCCAGCAGTTTAGGCTCTGGTAAACAGGTTCTTAGGACAGGCTTTGTTAGAAGAACAGAATACTCTAGTATACTTAAAAATGGTCCCTTTCCCCATCTCCTGCCAGAAACAGGAGGCAAGATTTCCCATGATATTCCCTGTGAGGACTAGATAGAGCTCCTGGAGGTAAAACTCACAAAAGTGTAGGAGGTTCCCTAGAATTTGTTCCCCCTGGAGTATTTTGGAACCTCAAACTTGAGCCTCCAGTAATTATTCACTTACAGTTTGGTTTCTTCAGCACTTGTTTACTTGGTGGTTTCTGCTCAAGTCTCTTATTCTGGTAACCAGTGACTCCCTGTATTTTCCTGTCCATCTCTCCAACCATGGAAGCAGTGATTTGTTCTGTGTCCACACCTCTCTTATGGATCCAAGAAAAGTTTTTGGTTTTTCACTCTGTTCAGCTTTTACTTGTTGGTAGGACAGAGTGGTGATTTCTAAACTCCTTACTTGCTGGATTGGAAACCAGAAGTCAATTTGACATATTTAAAATTGAAGTTTTGAGGAATAAAGGTGTATGAACAGTGCAGACTTTTCATGACATTTTTAGACCATGTAATTGTATGCAGTTGAAGTTCATACGATCAAATTCAAAAGTATGAAATTCAGGAAACCTTGTTCACAAAGTATGTTATTTGTTAGGAAGAACAAATTAGACTTCTGGGTTTACTAGTTACATGCATGTACCTTGCTCATAATTATTAATTAAACTTTGGTGTAACTATTTTTTTAATATTTTATTTATTTATTTGACAGAGAGAGAGAGACATCGAGAGAGGGAACACAAGCAGGGGCAGAGAGAGAGGGAGAAGCAGGCTTCCTGCTGAGCAGGGAGCCTGATGTAGGGCTCAATCCCAGGACCCTGGGGTCATGACCTGACCCAAAGGCAGATGCTTAACCGACTGAGCCACCCAGGCGCCCCTGGTGTAACTATTTTTTATAATAAATTCTTATGTTGACATAAGGCTAGTGCCTAATCTAACTGAAATTAAAATTAATCCATTTTTCCCTTTTGCAATTTTTAGTCACAATCTGTATGCTAGTGATGTTGATTGAATGAAATTTGTGATAGCTATTAAAATAATTTTAAAACATTCAGCTTCTAGCATTGCATTTATTGATTATTATCATTAAAAGTTCCAGAAGACTGTATTACCACTCTGCAGATGAAAATGTCACTATGATATAAGATATCAGTATGGTACTTTTCCCCCCTTATGTCCTGTCTTTAGTCCTGAATAAAATGTTTGAAACATTGAGATACATATTGACAGTCAAGGGCAAAGTAGAACACTATTCAAATGTTATAAATTGAGATGAGCAGTTACACAATGAGATATTCTAATTTTGCCTTTTGATTTTATTTATCTCTCAGTGGGCAGCAATTTATCTGGATTTTGGCTCTTTTTAAATTCATCTTAGAACATACTTACAGGTGTTGATATTTTCTCTTTTAATCACAGTCTCTGAGCTCTGCTGACACATGAAAAGTAAAAATGGAAAGAAAATCTTAAAACTTAAATTGAACCAAATTAGAACATTAATATATGGGTCAATATCTTTCTAACATGGGAAAACTTTGTATTTTCAACTTTGAAAATTACTTAGAAATAACTAGTTTTGTTTTCTAGTTTTCTGCAACTACATTTATTTAAAATACCTGAACCAACATTTTTAAATTAATATTTATTTTTTATTGAAGTATAGTTGACACAAAATATTACATTAGTCTCTGGTGTATAACATAGTGATTAGACAACTCTATGCATTATGCTATGCTCACCACAAGTGTAGCTACCATCTGTCACCATACAACACTATTACAATACAATTGACTCTATTCTTTATGCTATAACTTTCATCTCCCTGACTTATTCATTCCATAACCATAAGTTCATACTTCTCACTCCTCTTCACCCATTTTACCCATCCCTTACCCCCATCCTACAAACACCAATTTGTTTTCTATATTTATGGGTCCGTTTCTGCTTTTTTGCTCATTTGTTTTTTATTTTACCTTTAAAGATTTGTTTATTTATTTATTTGTCAGAAAGAGAGCACAGATGGGGGAGAGGCAAGCAGAGGGAGAAGCAGGCACCCTGCTGAGCAAAGAGCCTGATGCAGGACTAGATCCCAGGACCATGGGATCATGACCTGAGCCACAGGCAGATGCTTAACCGACATGAGCCACCCAGGAGTCCCTATTTTGCTTTTTAGATTCCAAATATAAATGAAATCATTTGTGGACACATATTTTTTTTAGGGCTAAGTAATAGTACTCTGTGTGTGTGTGTGTGTGTGTGTGTGTGTGTGTGTGTGTGTGTGTGTATCCACACATTTTTCAAGATATATCTTCTCAGGCAAGGAAAACAAACCAGAACTGACATTTATAGCACCAAACATAAAGGACATGCATGTATATGTATGGCTTGGCCAAGACCACTGGCTGATGATGGTGGTTAATGTTCATACTATATAGGAAAGACCCAAATACAGAAAGATGAATTCACAAAAAAGAGTTATGCTATACATAAAATCAAGTAATATTTAAAACGTGAAGAAAGTGGCATTTACACACAAACCCTGGGCTAATGTCTCTAGGACTATTTCCTGCCTAGAGGAAACTGCAGGCCCAAGCATTTCAGACCTCAATGAAAGAAAAATCTCTGAGAACTCTTGTTGGTTTGAGAATAGAGGTATGAGTTTCTCAGTAGGATGAGCTACTATGTTTAAGGAAATGTTTCTATCTGATGGGGTTGAAGCTACAAGTTAATAAACATATTGGTTAGATTTTGTCATCTGTAAATATATACAGCCAGTCACTCTAAAATGCTTATACAATTGTACATGGTTTATAAAATTGCAGTGAATAAGTGTAAGTTGCTGTGATATTATGACCTGTTAATTATAATTAATAATAGTTTCCTGAAGAAAATAGGAACTAAATAATCTGGTAAGATGGACTGACTTCCAAGAATAAGATCTTAAGAATTGGTACCAAATAGCATAATTGGGAATCTGAAATGAAATATATTCATATATTAATGAATACAGTATTAATAATGAACAGTATTAAATACAATTAAAATTAAATAACTATAATATTTTTTAGTAGAATAACACAATAAGGCAATCATTGCATTAGGAGACGTGATCACTGTTCACAATATTGAAGTTATTGATGAGTGCAGTAGGAATAATCAGTCATAATAATATAGTTGAATTTCCTATAGATAATGTATGAACAGAAATATCTTGCAAGGGCTTGCACAAAGGGTGTGTAATCCAGAGAATAAGTTAGATTATAATTCATGTGTTGTATAACAAACTAAATGAAACTGAGTTTTATATATTAATTTGCTTACTAAACAGTAAATATTATTAGTAATGCAACATAATGGATGCTATGATGTTTAAAAATGTATATTTTTTTAATGATTTAAACATTTTTAATTCCAGTATAAATAACATCCAGTGTTATATTAATTTAAGATATATAGTGATTCTAGGAAGCCTGGGTAGCTCAGTCAGTTAAGCGTCTGCCTTTAGCTCACATCATGATCCCAGGTCCTAGGATCAAGTCCCACATTGACTCCTTGCTCAGCGGGGAGACTGCTTCTCCCTCTGCCTACTGCTCCCCCTGCTTGTGTTTCTCTCTCTCTCTCTTTCTGACAAATAAATAAAATCTTTAAAAAATATATAGTGATTCAACAATTCTATACATTACCCAGTGTTCATTAAGATAAATGTATTCTTAATCTGCATCAAGTATTTTACCCATGCCCTCACCTGCCACCCCTCTGGTAAACAATTGTTCACTATAGTGTCTCTATTTTTTCCTTTGTTCATTTGTTTTGTTTCTTGAGTTCCACATATGACTGAAATCATATTTGTTTTTCTCTGATTGGCTTATTTTAATTAGCATCATACTTTCTAGATCCATTCATGTTGCTGCAAATGGGACTATTTCATTCTTTTTATGGCTGAATAATATTTTACTGCATGTATATAGCACTTCATTTTTATTCACTCACCTAACAATGTACACTTGGGCTGATTACATAATTTGTCCATTGTAAATTAGGCTGCAGTAAACATAAATTGTGCACATATCCTTTTGAATTAATGTTTTTGTATTCTTTGGGTAAATACCCAGCGGTGCTATTACTGGATAATATGGTAATTCTATTTTTAATTTTTTGAGGAACCTCCATACTGTCTCCCACAGTAGCTGTATCTGTTTTCATTCCCACCAACAATGCACAAGGGTTCCTTTTTTTCTCCATAACCTTGCCAACACCTCTTTTCTTTTCAATTTTAGCCATTTTGACTGGTGTGAGGTGATATCTCTGTGGTTTCGATTTTCATCTCCCTGATGATGAGTGATGTTGAACATCTTCTCCTTTGTCTGTTGGCCAGCTGTATCTTTTCCTTGAAGAAATGTCTGTTCATGTATTCTGCCCATTTTTAATTGGATTATTGGAGGGGGTTGGAGTTGAGTGGTATAAGTTATTTATATATTTCAGATACTAAATATTTATTAGATGTCATTTTCAAATATTTCTTCCATTCAGTAGTTTATACAGGTTATTTTTCTCAAACTATTGGACTTTTGTTTGTTGGAAGATTTTTGATTACAGATTCAATTTTATTGTTCATAATTGGTTTGTTCAAATTTTTATTTCTTTGTGATTCAGTTTTGGGAGGCCATATGCATCCAGAAATTTATCCAATTTTTCTAGGTTGTCCAGTTTATTGGCATATAATTTATCATAATATTCTCTTACAATCCTTTGCATTTCTGTGGGTTTATTTGCCGCCATTCTCTCTTCACCCTTTCTCTCTCAATGAGTCTGGCTAAAGTTTTATCAATTTTTGTGATATTTTCAGGGACCCAGCTCCTGATTTCACTGATTTTTTTCTATTGTTTTTTTGTTTTGTTTTGTTTTAGATTCAATTTCCTTTATTTCTGCTTTAATTATTATTTCCCTCCTTCTGCTTGCTTCAGCCTTCATTTGTTGTTCTTTTTCTAACTCCTTTAGGTGTAAAGTTGGGTTGTTTATTCGAGGTGTTTGTTTGTTTTGCTTCTTTTGGTATTGCTATAGTGATATATATGTCCCTGTTGAAACTGCTTTTGCTGCATCCCAAAAGTTCTGGACTCATGTGTTTTCATTTTTATTTGTTTTTATGGTTGACCCATTAATTTCTGGTTGACCCATTAATTGATTTGATTTTCTGGTTGATCCATTTCTTCTTTGATTTTCTGGTTGACCCATTAATTGTGTAGTAGCATGTTGCTTAATGTCCATGTGTTTGTGGTCTTTCTAAAAAAATGAAATCTTGACATTTGCAATAACATGGATGGAGCCAGAGTGTAGTGTGTGTATATATATATATATATATATATATATATATATATATATATATATATCTTCTTTATCCATTCCACTCTCACTATTATTGTATAACATAGTACTGGTAGTCTTAGCCTCAGCAATCAGGCAACAAAAAGAAATAAAAGGCATTCAAATCAGCAAGAAAGAAGTCAAACTTCACTATTTGCAGACAACATGATACTCTATGTCAAAACCTGAAAGACTCCACCAAAAAATTGCTAGAATTAATACATGAATTCAGTCCTCTACTATTATTGTATTGCTACTAGTTCCTTTTTTATTTTTAAAGATTTTTTGTTTATTTGACAGAGACAGAGACAGCGAGAGAGGGAACACAAGCAGGGGGAGTGGGAGAGGGAGAAGCAGGCTTCCCGCTGAGCAGGGAGTTCCGATGCGGGGCTCGATTCCAGGACCCTGGGATCATGACCCAAGCAGAAGGCAGACGCTTAACGACTGAGAAACCCAGGTTCCCCCTAGTTCCTTTTTTTGTTATTAAATGTTTTATGTGTTTGCATGTTCCCACGTTGGGTGCCTATACATTTACAATTGTTATATCTTGGTGGATTGTTCCCTTTATGATTATACAGCATACTTCTTTGTCTCCTATTACAGCTGTGGAGAGTGGATGGACCCAGAGAAACAATCTGGGGGTTTCAGAGGGGAGGAGGATGGGGGGCAGTGGGTAACAGGGTGATGGGTATTGAGGAGGGCACGTGCTGTGATGAACACTGGGTGTTATACTCAACTAATGAATCATTGAACACTGCATCAAGGACTAATTATGCACTATACAGTGACTGACTGAACATAAAAAAAAGAGAGAGGAGAAGGAAAGATGGCAGAGGAGTAGGGGACCCTATTTCAACTGGTCCCCGGAATTGAGCTGGATATCTACCAGACCACTCTGAGCACCCACAAAACCAGCCTGAAATATAAGATCTGGATCTCTACAAACAGAATATCGCAGGCGGTTGGTTTTGAGGTCCAAATCAGGGAGTCCTGATTCTGCGGGTAGATTTGGGAGGATAAACGGCAGCAGGAGGGTGCCTGGCCGTGGGGATCCTACACCGCCGGTGAGTGACAGCCTCCCGCGCTTGAGATGGGGCACAGACTCCCAGACCGGTAGCAGCAGGGAAAGGACTTTAGGACAGCCCCCGGGGTGGAAACCCTCAGGGGCAGGATCATGTGTGCAAACTGGGAGCGGCTGGTGGTTTTAGAAGCACAAAGGACAGAGCCATGCTCCGAACTGGAGGCAGGGCTGGGGGCACTGCAGAGGGATGCACAACCCAGGATGCTGCAGTTTACAGCAGCATGGACAGAAACGGAGAGGGTGTGGCCTGGAGAGCTCACTGAAAAACAGACTGCGGTTTCTCTGCTCTGAGGCAGACGGTTGGAAACAGTCTCTTCTGCTCTAACTTGTGGAAGAGACTTGGAAAGCCAACGGGGAAAGCTGCCAGAGAACAAAAGCCCCCAAAACTGATTCCCACTGAGCCCAAACCCCCACCACAGGGGGGCAGGGCAACTCTGCCCAAACAGTGTTGCCTGAGTAACGACACAGCATGCCCCTCTCCCAGAAGACAGGCTGGGAAAACAAGAGGCCAGCAACCCTAAGGTCCCCAAAAAACAGGTGCATCTTGCTTGGGTTTTGGTCAATAACTTGGACTCTATACATTCCCTAAAACACCCATCAACAGAATGACTAGGAGGAGGAACCCCCAAAATAGAAAAGACTCAGAGATCATGACTTATGCTCTAGATTTACAAATGGATGCAGATATAACCAAGATGTCAGAGATGGAATTCAGGCTAGCAATTGTGAAGACTGGCTAGAATGGAGAAATCAATTAATGTCAACTTAGAGTCTCGAAGGGCAGAAATGAAAACTGAATTGGCAGAATTTAAAAAAGCTATCGATGAGATCCAATCCAATCTAAATAATCTAACAGCTAGGGTAACTGAGGCAGAAGAATGAATAAGCGACCTGGAAGACAATATAATAGATAAAAAGGGAAAAGAGGAGGCCAGGGAAAAACAACTCAGTATCCATGAAAATAGAATCAGAGAAATAAGTGACACCATGGAGCGTTCCAATGTCAGAATAATTGGAATCCCGGAGGGAGTGGAGAGAGAGGACTAAAAGATCTATTTGAGCAAATTGTAGCTGAGAACTTCCCCAATCTGGGGAATGAAACAAACATTAGCATTCTAGAGGCAGAGAGGACCCCTCCCAAGAATGAGGAAAACAGGGCAACACCCCGGCATGTAATAGTAAAACTTGCAAACCTTAGAACAAAGGAAACCATCTTAAGAGCAGTTAGGGGGAAGAGATTCCTTACCTACAGAGGGAGGAACATCAGAATAACGTCAGACCTATCCACAGAGACCTGGCAAGCCAGAAAGGCCTGGCAAGACATATTCAGGGTACTAAACGAGAAGAACATGCAGCCAAGAATACTTTATCCAGCAAGGCTTTCATTTAGAATGGATGGAGAGATGCAGAGCTTCCACGACCGGCAGAAACTGAAAGAATATGTGACCACTAAGCTGGCCCTGCAAGAAATATGAAGGGGGGTTCTATGAAAGGAGAAAGACCCCAAGAGTCATATACAACAGAAAGTTACAGGGACAATCTATAAAAACTACATCTTCACAGGCAACATGATGCAATTAATTCATATCTTTCAAAATCACTCTCAACATGAATGGCCTAAACGTTTCCATAAAATGGCACAGGGTTGCAGATTGCATAAAAAGACAAGACCCATCCATATGCTGCCTACAAGAGATTCATTTTGAACCTAAAGATACATCCAGACTGAAAGTGAAGGGATGGAGATCCATCTTCCATGCCAGCGGACCTCAAAAGAAAGCTGGGGTAGCAATTCTTATATCAGACAAATTAGACATTAAACTAAAGTCTGTAATTAGAGACACAGAAGGACACTATATCATTCTTAGAGGGTCTATCCAACAAGAAGATCTAACAATTGTAAATATCTATGCCCCCAACATGGGAGCAGCCATCTACATAAACCAACTGTTCACCAAAATAAAAAGTCATATTGATAACAATACGTTAATTTTAGGAGACCTCAATACTTCACTCTCAGCAATGGACAGATCATCTAAGCAGAAAATCAACAAGGAAACAAGAGCTTTGAAAGACACACTGGACCAGATGGACCTCATAGATGAATACAGAACATTCCACCCTAAAACAACAGAATACTCATTCTTCTCGAGCCCACATGGAACATTCTCCAGAATAGACCACACACTGGGTCACAAATCAAGTCTCACCCGATACCAAAAGACTGAGATTATTCCCTGCATATTCTCAGACCACAATGCTTTAAAACTAGAACTCAATCACAAGAAAAAAAATTGGTAGAATTCAAACACTTGGAAGCTAAAGACCACTCTGCTCAAGAATGTTTGGGTCAACCAGGAAATCAAAGAAGAACTTAAACAATTCATGGAAATAATGAAAATGAAAACACATCGGTCTAAAACCTATGGGATACTGCAAAGGCTGTCCTAAGGGGGAAATACATAGCCATCCAAGCCTCACTCAAAAAAATAGAAAAACCCCGAATTCATTAACTAACCCTACACCTTAAAGAACTAGAGAAAAAGCAACAAACAGTGCCTAAGCCATGCATTAGAAGAGAAATAATTAAAATTAGAGCAGAAAACAATGAATTAGAAACCAGAAACACAGTAGATCAGATCAACGAAACTAGAAGTTGGTTCTTTGAAAGAATTAATAAGATTGATAAACCACTGGCCAGACTTATCCAAAAGAAGAGAGAAAGGACCCAAATTAAATAAAATTATGAATGAAAGGGGAGAGATCACGACTAACACCAAGGAAATAGAAACAGTTATTAGAAATTATTATCAACAACTATATGCCAATAAACTGAGCAATCTAGATGAAATGGAGGCCTTCCTGGAAACCTATAAGCTGCCAAGATTGAAACAGGAAATTGACAACCTGAATAGGCCAATAACCAGTAACGAGATTGAAGCAGTGATCTAAAACCTCCCAAAAAACAAGAGTCCAGGGCCTGATGGATTCCCTGGGGAATTCTACTAAACATTCAAAGAAGAAATAATACCTATTCTCCTGAAGCTGTTTCAGAAAATAGAAACAGAAGGAAAACTTCCAAACTCATTCTATGAGGCCAAGCATTACCTTAATCCCCAAACCAGGCAAAGACCCCATCCAAAATGGAGAATTTCAGACTGATATCCCTGATGAATATGGATTGCACAATCCTCAACAAAATCCTAGCTAATAGGATCCAACAATACATTAAAAGGTTCATCCACCATGACCAAGTGGGATTTATCCCCAGGATGCAAGGGTGGTTCAACATATGCAAATCAATCAATGTGATAGAACACATTAATAAGAGGAGGGAGAAGAACCATATGATCCTCTTAATTGATGCAGAAAAAGCATTTGACAAAATACAGCATCCTTTCCTGATTAAAACTCTTCAGAGTATAGGGATAGAGGGAACATTCCTCAAGTTCATAAAATCCATCTATGAAAAACCCACAGCGAATATCATTCTCAATGGGGAAAAGCTGAGAGCCTTTCCCTTAAGATCAGGAACACGTCAAGAATGCCCACTCTTGCCACTATTGTTCAACATAGTGCTAGAAGTCCTAGCAACAGCAATCAGACAACAAAAAGATATTAAAGGTATTCAAATTGTCAAAGAAGAAGTCAAACTCTCTCTTTTCGCAGATGACTTGATACTTTATGTGGAAAACCCAAACGACTCCACCCCCAAATTACTAGAACTCATACAGCAATTCAGTAATGTGGCAGGATACAAAATCAATGCACAGAAATCAGTTGCTTTCTTATACACTAACAATGCAACTCTAGAAAGAGAAATTAGAGGAATGATTCCATTTACAATAGTACCAAAAACCGTAAGATACCTCGGAATAAACCTAACTGTAGTGGTAAATGATCTATACTCTAGGAACTACAGAACACTCATGAAAGAAATTGAAAATGACACAAAAAGATGGAAAAATATTCCATGCTCATGGATCGGAAGAATAAACATTGTTAAAATGTCTATGCTACTCAGAGCAATCTATACCTTCAATGCCATTCTGATCAAAATTCCAATTACATTTTTCAAAGTGCTGGAACAAACAATCCTAAAATTTGTATGGAATCAGGAAAGACCCCGAATCTCTAAGGAAATGTTGAAAAAGAAAAACAAAGCAGGGGGCATCACGTTGCCTGATTTCAAGCTATATTACAAAGCTGTGATCACTAAGACAGCATGGTACAGGCACAAATACAGACATAGAGACCAATGGAACAGAATAGAGAGCCCAGATATGGACCCTCAACTCTATGGTCAAATAATCTTTGACAAAGCAGGAAAAAACATGCAACGGAAAAAAGACAGTCTTTTCCATAAATGGTGCTGGGAAAATTGGACAGTCACATGCAGAAGAATGAAACTCGACCATTCTCTAACACCATTCACAAAGATAAACTCAAAGTGGATGAAAGACCGAAATGTGAGACAGGAATCCATCAAAATCCTAGAGGAGAACATAGGCAGTAACCTCTTTGATATTGTCCACAGCAACTTCTTTCAAGAGACATCTCTAAAAGCTAGTGAAACAAAAGCAAAAATGAACTTTTCGGACTTCATCAAGATAAAAAGGTTGTGCACAGCAAAGGAAACAGTCAACAAAACAATGAGGCAATGCACAGAATGGGAAAATATATTTGCAAATGACACTATAGACAAAGTGCTGATATCCAAGATCTATAAAGAACTTCTCAAATTCAACACCCAAAAAACCGTCAAGTCAAAAAATGGACAGAAGACATGAACAGACACTTCTCTAAAGAAGACATACAAATGGCTAAGAGACACATGAAAAAATGCTCATCTTCATTAGCCATCAGGGAAATTCCAATCAAAACCACACTAAGATATCATCTTACACCCATTAGAATGGCAAAAATTGACAAGGCGAGAAACAGCAAATGTTGGAGAGGTTGTGGAGAAAGGGGAACCCTCTTACACTGTTGGTGGGAACGCAAGTTGGTACAGCCACTCTGGAAAACAGTGTGGAGGTTTCTCAAAAAATTAAAAATAGAGCTACCCTATGACTCAGCAATTGCACTCCTGGGTATTTACCCCAAAGACACAGATGTAGTGAAAAGAAGGGCCATATGCACCCCAATGTCCATAGCAGCTATGTCCACAATAGCTAAACTGTGGAAAGAGCCAAGATGCCCTTCAACTGATGTATGGATAAAGAAGATGTGGTCCATATATACAATGGGATATGACTCAGCCATCAGAAAGGATGAATACACAACTTTCGCATCAACATGGATGGGACTGGAGGAGATTATGCTAAGTGAAATAAGTCAAGCAGAGAAAGTCAATTATATGGTTTCCCTTATTTGTGGAACATAAGGAATAAAATGGAGGACATTAGTATATGGAAGGGAAAAATGAAGGTGGGGGAAATCAGAGGGGGAGAGGAACCATGAAAGACTATGTACTCTGAGAAAGAAACTGAGGGTTTTAGATGGGAGGATGGTGGAGAAATGGGTTAGCCTGGTGATGGGTATTAAGGAGGGCACGTACTTCATGGAGCACTGTGTGTTATATGAAAACAATGAATCAAGGATCACTACATCAAAAACTGATGATGTATGGTGACTAACATAATAAAATTAAAAAAAAAACTAATAATGTATTGTATGGTGACTAACATAATAAAATAAAATAAAATTTAAAAAAAGATTTTATTTATTTATTTATTTATTTATTTATTTATTTATTTATTTATTTATTTATTATTTCTAACAGGGGAAGGGAGCAGAGGGAAAGGGAAAAAGAATCTCAAGTAGACTCCATGCTAATCTTGAAGCCTGATACAGGGCTCAATCTCATGGCCTTGGGATCATGAGCTGATCTGAAATTAAGAGTCAGCCATTTGATTAACTGAGCCACCCAGGTACCCTGCTTTTTTAGTTTCTGTATCATTTATTTTTTCTTTAGTGTTTAATATTTCCTTCCATCTGCTTGTTTTTTTATTGTTCTTTTTCTAGCTCCTTTAGGTGTAAAGTTTAGTTGTTTCCTTGAGATTGTTCTTGCTTAAGATAGGCTTGTATTGCTATAAACTTGTCTCATAAAATCATTTTTGCTGCATAGCAAAGGTTTTTAACATTTGTTTTTTTATTTTTGTTTGTTTCCATGTACTCTGATTTATTATTTGATTTAGGGAATGACCCAATCATTGTTTAGTAGCATGTTATTTAAAATCGATGGATTTGTGGTCTTTCCAGATTTTTTCTTGTAGTTGATTTCAAGTTTCATAGTGTCATGGTCAGAAAAGATGCATGGTATGACTTTGATCTTTTTGAGTTTGTTTTGGCTTGTTTTGTGGCCCAATATGTGATCTATCCTGGAAAATGATCCATGTTCACTTGAAGAGAATGGGTATTCTGCTTTTCTAAGATAGAATGTTTTGAATATACCTTAAATCCATGTGTTCCTGTCTATCATTGAAAGCCACTCTTTCCTTGTTGATTTTTCTCTTTTGATGATGTGTCCATCAATGTATGTGGGGTGTTAAAGTCCCCTACTACTATTGTATTATTGCTAATTCCTTTATTTTTCTTTAGATTTTATTTACTTATTTATTTGAGAGAGAGAGAGAGAGAGAGAGAGAGAGAGCACAGAAGGAGAGTGAGAGGGAGAAACAGACTCCCTGCTGAGCAGAAAGCCCAACCTGGGGCTTGATTCCAGGACCCCAAGATCATGACCTGAGCTGAAGGCAGATGCTTAACTGACTGAAACACCCAGGCACCTCCTTTATGTTTGTTATTAACTGTTTTATGTATTTGGGTGCTCCCATGATGGGTTCATATTTATTTACAATTATTATATCTTCTTGTTAGATTGTTCCCTTTATTATTATATATTGTCCTTTGTCTCTTTCTGCAGACTTAGTTGTAAAGTCCGTTTTTTCTGCTGTATTTAGACTTTGGCTTACTTTTGACATCTATTTGCATGATAAATGTTCCTCCATCCCCTCACTTTCAATCTGTAGGTGTTGTCAGGTCTGAAATGAGTTTCTCATGGCATTATATATTTGGGTCTTGCTTTTTATTCACTGTGTCACACTCCTTCTTTTGATTGGAGCATTTAGTCCATTTACATTCAAAGTAATTATTGATAGATGTGTGTTTATTGCCAATTTGTTACTCGTTTCGTGGCTGCTTTTTGTAATTTTTCCCTGATCATTTTTTGGCTTTCTCTTTCATGCTTTGCTCTTTTTCTTTAGTGAAATACTTGGGGCCTTTATTCTTTATTTTTTGCATATCTATTACTGTTTTTTGATTTGTGGTTACCATTTGGCTTATATATAACATCTTATGCATATAGTAGTCTATGTTAAGCTGATGATTGCTTATTTTGAACTTATTTACTCCTTTAGCCTTCATATTTCATGTATTAGATACCATCTTTTACATTCCTTTATTTTGTTCTTCCTATTTTTTCTTATTCTTATAGTTTTGTTTTCCACTCACAGAGTCCCTTTTAACATTTCTTGTTAGGACTGGTTTAGTAGTCACATATTCTTTTAACTTTTGTCTGGGAAACTATTTATGTCTCCTTTTCTGAATGAATGATAGCTTTCCTGGGTAAAGTATTCTTGGCTGCAGATTTTTCCCTCTCAGTACTTTGAATACATCATGTCACTCCCTTCTGGTCTGCAAAGTTTCTGCTGAGAAATCAGCTGATAGCCCTATGGAGTTTTCTTTGTATGTAACTGTCTACTTTTCTTTTGAAACCTTTAAAATTCTTTATAACTACTTTTTTGACATTTTAATTACTATGTGTCTTCATGTGAACCTTCTTGGGTTGAATTTGTTGGGGAATCTCTGTGCCTCCTATATGTGTATATCTGTTTCACTTCCCAGATTCAGGATGTTTTCAGTTATTATTTCTTCACATATATTTTCTGTCCCCCCTTTTCTTTCTCTTCTTCTGTAATTCCTATAATTTGAATTTTAGTACATTTTATGGAGTCACTGAGTTCTCTAAGTCTATTATCATTATGCTCTATTTGTCTCTTACATGCTTAGCTTGATTGTTTTCCATTACTCTAGCCTCCATTTCACTGATAAATTCCTGTGCTTCCTATAACCTACTCTTTATTCCATGTATTTTTATTTTTAATTTTCTTTATTGAGTTCTTCATCTCTGATATGTTCTACTTATCTTTTTTTCAAGGGTCTCACTGATATCACTCACCCTTTTCTGAAGTCCAGTGAGTATCTTTATGATTATTACCTTAAATTCTGTGTCAGGCATATTACTTATTTCCTTCACTTAGATCTCCTCCTGTGATTTTATCTCGTTCTTTCATTCATTCTCTGTCTCCTCATTTTATCTACCTCTCCTTGTCTGTTTTTCTGTGTTAGTAAACCCAGCTATGTCTTCTGCTCTTGAAAACAGTGTTTGATGAACTCCCAGTAAACAAAAGCTGATTCCAACACTTGACACATACCAGTGTCCTATATTGCCCTGCAGGGCAGTGTTCCCTATTCACCAGAACCTAGAACCTCACACATCTCCTATATGTGTTGTTTGCATCCTGTTATGGTGCTTGAGTCATTCTTATTTTCAGTAAAGAATTTTTCACTGACTCCCCATCTATTGTGGGCTGTGCTTACCTTCTGTGATGTTTGTGAGATACAGACAAGCCAGCTCTGAGGGAACATGACAGCAGAAGGGCTTCGGTGTGGGGCCATGGTGTTAATAAAATTTTCACAGAGCCTAGGCCAGGTCCCCCACAATTGGGTGGCTCCTGGGGGCTTGACACATGGGGGGGCAGTGATGCGAGACTGAAGTGCATTATGTCTGTATGGTTGGCAGGGCTCAGGCGTGGCATTATCAGAACTGGCACTGAGCTGGTAGTCCTAGGCCAATTCCCCAAAGTTTGGTGGCTGCAAGTGTGAGTTGCACATAAACAGCTGCTGGGCAGGGTTCATGAAGTTTTAACAAAAACCGCACTGAACCCAGGGCTGAGGTCAGCAGGCTTGGAATAGGCAAGTATTCAGTAGAACTTGTGGGTGGAGCACCTGCTAGCAGGTTAGGTAGCAAGTATCTGTTCACTGATGTTTCCTGTATGTGGTTCTGTGTTTATTCTGGGAAGCAGGGGAGGAAAATGGTGCCTTCCAGCTCTTTTGTTCCCAGAGGATGCTCTGAAATCATGATAAACAGTTCTCCCTCCCATTGTGTAAGTTGTTGCTTCTATGTTGCTTCTCCTTGGGCTGCTGTCTCTTTAAGGGTGGGGACCTGGTTATCACTCACCCACCCAGCTCACTCAGTTCTGAGTTAGCTTTTAAAGCTCCAGGCTCCAAGTCCCAGCAGTTGTACAAACTCATGGAATTCAGTCCCTCTCGTTTTTAAGGCCAGATATTATGGGGATTCCTTTTCCCTGTGTGTGGGCTCTCTGGTGATTCACCCTCTCCTTGGCCATAGCTCCCTCCCTCCTGCAGGCAGCTTCAGACCACTGACCAATGTTTCTGCCCTTCCTAACCTCTCTGATGAGGTTTCTTCTCTACATTTAGTTGGGGAGTTTGTTCTGAGTGTCTTTAGATTGCTCTCTCATTTATTGACTTAGATACGAATGTTATCTAGTTATAAGTGTGGGATGAGCTTAGGTTCTTCCTACTCCACCATCCTCTCAGCAACCCCCACCCCATCAATAAAATTGTTATTTGAATCCGTTTCTTCTTTAAATCTTATAGGACCTCGGAATCTATTTAATAAATATATACAGTAGTTAGTGAATGTCAGTAACTTTTTCATGAGTACTACTTCACTTTTTTATTTTAATTCCAGTTAGTTAACATACAGTGTTCTATTAGTTTCAGCTGTACAATACTGTCATTTAACACTTCTATACAACACCTGATGGTTATCACAACAAATGCACTCCTTAATCCCCATCACCTTTTTTTTTCTTTTTTTTTAATTTATTTATTTGAGCGAGAGAGAATGAGAGATAAAGAGCACGAGAGGGAAGAGGGTCAGACGGAGCAGCAGACTCCCTGCCGAGCAGGGAGCCCAATGCGGGACTTGATCCCGGGACTCCAGGATCATGACCTGAGCCGAAGGCAGTCGCTTAACCAACTGAGCCACCCAGGTGCCCCTCCCCATCACCTTTTAATTCATGCCCCCATCCACCACCCTTCTGGTAACCATCAGCTTGTTCTCTATATTTAAGAGTCTGTTTCTTGGTCTGCCTCTCTCTCTGTTTTGCCCTTTGCTTTTTCCTTTGTTAGATTCCACATAGGAGTGGATGTCCACTCACCACAGTTATTTAATACAGTACTGGAAGTCCTATTCACTTTTTTAATCACTCAGCTGGACCTTGCTAGCTTTCATGATGATTTTAATCATTGTATAATTTTCAATTGCTTTGCTTATTATTCATATAATATTTAATTTATAGGATAAAGAACATTAGTATTGAAATACAAAGTATTCAGAATAAAAATTGATAATCCATGTAATCCAACATAACCTTCATGAGATACAAAACTTCATTAATCTCATCAAAATCATACATGAAGTATAAAGTTATCTTTAGCAATTTAAAATCAATACAAAAAATAAAATCAATACAAAAAAACCAAAACTGTATTGGAAAATAAAATTGCATCTCTTCTCACTATTTTATTAAATTGAAATGAAAGTGACTCCCACCATAACATGATAGTTACCAAGCTTAAAACCTACTCTTGTAACCTTATAATCTTGTAATTTGGAAATAAAACATGATTCTATAAAAACAAATTAATTGATGTTAGATACACAAGTATTAAACATCAAATCATAAAACAATTTTACCTATTTTTGGTGCATAACACGGAGTTAATTTTCTGCCTCTTCAGTAATTTACATTTGGCTCCAAAAGCAAATATGAATTTACTTTTCAGGAAATAATATTTGTACTTACATAACTGATGTAAACTAAAACAATGCATATGGTAAATATTGTGAATTAACTTGTTCACTATCCCTTCCAACCTACTTCTAATTTCCCTTGCTATACTGCAGAGACTGGAAAGCTAAAAATTGCATTTTCCGTACTCTTTACAACACAGTTGTGACTTTATTCTTCCCCTCAGATGCACTCACATGAAGTATAATTTGAAAGTGAATTTAGTGTACAAAAAGATACAAGTTTTCTTTTTAAAGATTTTACTTTTAAGTCATCTGTACACCCAACATGGGGCTTGAACTCACAACCCCAAGATCAAGAGTCACAATCCCTCCACCTGAGCCAGCCAGGTACCCCACAATGCACATTTTAAGGCATCTATTTGACTAATGAAATTTGTAGGATGGGCTCTTGGTCATTAACTTTCTTATTTGGCAGCAGTGTTATCCTAAATGACATAGAAGTTTATGTCTATCTCATGCAAAAGAAGACTGAAGGTAAGCAGCTCAAGGATAAGTTGGCTTCACACAGGTTTCTAGTTTGCTGTTCTCTCATTATTATCACATAGCTTCCACTTCATGATCCAAAAGATTTACTATCACATATGCATTCAGCCAGCAAGAATGAGTCAGAGGCAAAGAAAAGGCATGGTTCTTTCCTTTAAAAAAAACACTGTCTTAGTTATAAGGCCACACCTAGCCCAGGAGAGGCTGAGAAACGTAGTATTTAATTTGAGAAGCCATGTGTCCAGTTAAAAACTAGTTTCTATTTCAAAAGAAGAGAATAACTATTAGGACAAAACTTCCAACTGCTGTCATAATGAATCACTTGTTAAATGGGAATAGGTGAAATTTGTTATTTTTTAAAGATTTTATTCATTTATTTGAGAAAGAGAATGAGAGATAGAGAGCATGAGAGGGAAGAGGGTCAGAGGGAGAAGCAGACTCCCTGCTGAGCAAGGAGCCGGATGTGGGACTCAATCCGGGGACTCCAGGATCATGACCTGAGCCGAAGGCAGTCGCCTAACCAACTGAGCCACCCAGGTGCCCGTGAAATTTTTTAAACACATGATATTTTAAAAGTATATTTTAATGACTCCTTTAATAAAATGTTTAGTCCAAATAAACCATTAACATACTTTTTCATATACCAAACAAAACTTTTAAAAAGTGATTTTTTTTTACTTTTTACTTAAAAAACTCATTAAGTAATTACTTACTTCCTAATTGCTTCTCAAAATTATGTATACTTTGAAAGAGATTTTTGAGTCCAAAAGGTTTAGGAAACACAGATTTAAAGAACTCCCAGTAAACAAAAACTGATTCCAACACTTGACACATACCTACTTTTTGCATTACTTTTACCAAGTAATTTAACTTCACTAAACCTCATTATCCTTTTATGTATCATAGGGATAATGATATAACCATTAGTACAAATATTTATGTTTCTTTAAATGATACATGTTAAATTACTTTCCAAAGCACATAATATAATGTACAAATAAGATAATGTTATTATTAGAGTTGCTGTTAAATATCAAATAAAAATAAAAAAGCCTGTTAAATATGAATTTCAGATAAAGAACTAATAATGTTTTCATATAACTATGTACCATGCAAATATTCTATTTAGCAGCCCTAGTTTTCTTGAACAAGTTAGGAAGTTTGACCAATAATACCAACTTTATACTTGTATATTTTATACTTTATAAGGTATTTTCATTTCATACTTTATAAGACATCTCATTATTCTCACAACAAACTTCTGAGGTCAATAATGAAGACATATAAATGATACCCAACCACTTCCATTTGAATAAAAAGCAAGAATTTAGTCTCAGAGTGATTAGGAATGGATGATCCAAAATCAGACAGTTTTGCAGAGGAATTAAATCTGGAGCCTATTCCTCATCACATTATCTCTTCAAGCCTCTTCAACTCTAAGATTATTTAATTGCGATTGTTGTCATTTTAATAGTTAATCTTTCTCATAATTCATTTATTATTGCCTCTGACAGATCAATCATGGAACTAAGGCAGGAGGCAGTTATATTGTGAAAAAAATTGCTTTTGCTTCCTTATTAGTGTCTGACTTTGAGATGTTGGAGTTTTATATTCAATAATGGTATAGTCTGTGTTTAAAAGAGTTAACAAACTTTTCCTGTAAATGGTTAGGTAGTAAATATCTATGTGAGCCACATAAAGTCTCTGTCACATGTTCATCTTTGGTTTTTATTTATAAACTTGTAGAGTTAAAACAACATTCTCAGCTCTCAGTCCTACAACAACAGGATGAGGAGTGCTGGGGGGTAGGGGGGAATGGGAGGTGACTACTAATGGGTACGGGTTTCTTTGTGGGATGATGAAAATGTTCTAAATTGTGATGGTTGCATAAATCTGTGAATTTAACAAAATCCATTGAACTGCACACTTCAATGGCTTGAATTGTATGGCATGTGAATTATACATCAATAAAATAGTTATAAAGGGGACAAAAGCTGAGGACAGGATTTGACCTGAGGCTATAGTATGCCAAACCCCAGAGGATAGTGTTGACAAGCTCCCCACCAGGAGCAGCAGCAACAAATGGGAATATGTTAGAAATGCAAAAATCTCAGGCCTACCCCAGCTCCACAGACTCAGAAACTCCAGATGTGGGACCCAGCAAACTATGTTTAACAAATTCTCCAAATGCTTCTGATGCATCCAAATGGTTGAGGACCACTATTTAAGATAACTTGTAGTGTAGGGTTCCTTCACCCTTGATGACAGAAAATCAATATTAAAACAGTGGGAAGAATATTGAGGGAGGATAGTAAGGTTTTCAATAACAGAACATTACAAATTCACCAGACACACACACAAAAAAGAAAAAAAATATATAAATAGAAACAAAGTTTTTGTCTCTGTGAAGCTTCTAGTGGGGATAAAAAAAAACCATAAAAAATTTAACATGAGGCAGAATATATGTTGTTAAACCATGGGTGACTTCAGAAGAAAATAAGACCCATAAGAATAGGACTCATAGTTATAGTGACAGGTATATTGAAGGATGATTAAGACTTTCACAAACAGGAATGATGTAATGTTTTAATTTACAGGCTTGCAAACCCTTTCTGAAAAAGTTACACCCCTTTTCTCCTCTTGGTAATGGATTCTGGGGAAAATCAACAGAATTAAATGTCTAACAAAATCTGCTATGATCTTTTGCCTTTCATTCTAAGCATATTTATAATCTCTCTGGTAAAAAGAATTGGCATGGAAGAGCAAAAATGATAGCCCCTCTAAGCTTTTGTTTTTCCTTTGAAACCATCTTCAAAGGATTCCTAAATTATAGCCTTTAGTACTGCTTCTATGTGAGTGTGTGTGTGTGTGTATGTGTGTGTTCATGTGTGTGCATACATATGTCTGCAAGACCTTTCTATTCACTTGTTAACCCAAGTTCTAGTCAGTCTAGATATCAATCTGGTCAACCCCCTACTTCTTACTTATCTTTTGTTGTTGCTAATTCACCTTGTTCTCCCAAGTTTATTCTGCTGCTTTGTTAACCCATTTCTTATTAGCCTCCTTTTGTTACACTCCACCTCCTGTTCCAGAGGACTTTTGGCACTATTTTGGGCCAACAGTAAAACCTAACTTCATCTCCATTTTTTCACTATCTCCCAACAGACCAGCAACTAAATTTCCAGTGCCCTTTACAGTGTTCTGATCCCCAATGCCAGAGATCTTTAAAAAAATGACCCTTTGTTTTTCAGTGATGTTATTCTTAATCTTTAAATGCCGTGTTTAAAATCTATTTTCATCAATTTTATTTTAAATTCCTAGAGATGATGTCTTCTTGTACCTGTGATCATTGTATAAACAATGACTTTTCTTTTTTTTAAAAAGATTTTATTTATTTTTTTGACAGAGAGAGACACAGCAAGAGAGGGAACACAAGCAGGAGGAGTGGGAGAGGGAGAGAGAAGCAGGCTTCCTGCTGAGCAGGGAGACCAATGCGGGGCTCCATCCCAGGACACTGGGATCATGACCTGAGCCAAAGGCAGACGCTTAACAACTGAGCCACCCAGGCGCCCCAACAATGACTTTTCTTAGTTGAATGAACAACTAAAATTTCTGTTATGGACTTGAAAAACCTACTGAATAGGAAAAAATGTGTAAATGAATTCAGATACTTTTTAATGACTAAATATATGTTTCCAAAATTATATTCCTCTTCCATGTTTTAAAATTTTATGTAGAATATCTGCAATGCTTTTGTTTTCTGTCCATAGGCTAGTAGGTAAGAATAAAAGAATACACTACTAGCACACAGAATATTTTTGGTAATGCCGTAATTTAAAATTAACAGCTTATCTAGGCTTATACTTTAAGGGCATATTTTTAGGCCTCATGGTGTAATAACTTCAATAATGACATACAAGCTTAAAATGCAAACCAAAAATATTAGTAGATTTCATTTAAAATTACTTTAAAGTATATGGTGAGATATAAAATGTAGGACATAAAACCATATATATAGTGTAACCCCAATATACATAAGCAAGGAAAAATTCATAAGCAAATAAAATAGCAACAGTCATTACCTTTGGTATAACTAAGGTGATTTTATTTTCTTATATGTGACTTTTTATATTTTATAATAATGTTATTAAAGATACTTCTCAATTACACAATTATCATGTTTCTGTTAACTCAAGAAACTGGAGGATTCTTTAAAAGTAATATTTTCAATGTTAATTATATCTCAACTTAAAAACTATAAATAAAAGTAATCTTGAAAAGAAATCTATGAAAACTTAGAGAAAGCTTTTTTCTCTGTGTACACACATGCACATGTATTTTCATGGGAGTATCACAATAGAATTATGAATTATAAATTATAAATAGGCTGGATAGAATGGTTCTAGGGCTCAGATACTGTCTTAATGGGAAGACCATGTATTTCAGTGTTTTAAGGGGCAACTCCCTTTCAGCACAGTGAATAGGCCAAGTCAAAATAGTCTTTTTGTCTAATTACATGATGTGAAATATAAATACAGTCCTAAGAAATGGAAATGATGCCCTGTCTGTTGATACATGATAAATTCTTGTATAATTCTAATTAAAATGAGTAATGGAAGAGTGAATTTCATAAACTGCTGTCACAAAAATGGCATTAATGAATTTGAGTTTGGAATACAGCAGAGTTCCTGAAGCAAGATGACAGGCAGGAAGCTTCCAGATTGCCAGTGTTTTCATTTGAGTTTTGTATTATCTTTCTCCCTTCTTCTCTTGGGAAATAAATGTGAAGATATTCTATTTCCCACCATTCCTTCCCTCCTTCAACACCAGCATACATATAAGCTTGCAATCCACTCATAATATATCTGTTTCCAGAATTACTATTTATTTCTGAAGGAGAGATAATTAGGTTCCTGCGGTAATTGTAAATTCCTCCTTTTGTTCTGTGAACTCCTTGAGGACAAGAACATTGTCTTATCTACCTCTTGTTATTACTATTTTTTATCTGCAAACATACATATTCATTGATTTGCACATAGTAGACAGAAAAATAAATGGTGAACAAATAATTCCTAGTTTTCTTCATGGTTTGTGGCAAGCCTAGAGAAAAATAGAAAATCCTTCAATAAGAGTTAAAGTTGTTTCAAAGTATTTTGTAATTTGGCTCATTATGGAAATACTAAAATTCTCAATTAGATTTCAGTGTATGTTTAGAAAGCTGATAATGAAATATAACTTTAAAACTGTGGTAATTTCTATGAAAAAACTCAGCATGTCTTATAGGAAAGCATTAGTTGGGCTAATTGGATACTTTACTGCATTGTAATTTAGGCCAATAGAGAATCTGCATTAACACAATGAGGTACTGCTCAGTGCTAAGGTCATTTGTACATTTCATACTTCAGCTGCATTGAGAGAATTTTATAACATTTCATAGTCATGTTACAGTGAAAATGGTTCTTTATGTTGCCACAGACAATTAATTGAAGCACATTACCTAGAAACCTAAAAAGGTCATATGTGGACTGTAATCAACACCTCATAACCCTTATTACTGATTATTAAAATACAAGTTAGTGCTCTTTAGTTTCCTTTGAGTGGCATAACTCTTCTTTAGATTTGAATTATGTTTTGATTTCCTTACACTCCTAAAACTTAAATATTTAAATTAGTCTTTTTAAGTAATGTCAATCCAATCTTAACAACTGGAATTTGCATTCATATACTATTTTGTTAAGTTGCAACCATATTTGTGTAACACAAAATATTACAATTTATAGCAATAGCTTATTTGATGAATCTGTTACTCTCTTTTGCTTACATGTAATTATGCATTTGGATATATGACCCTACAATAAAGGGAGGGAGAGCATATGAAAACCCATTTTTCTTTTTTACAGATTTTATTTTATTTTATTTCAGAGAGAGAAAGTGAGAGAGAGAGAGCACGAGAGGGGGGAAGTGGGAGAGGGAGAAGCAGACTCCCCGCTGAGCAGGGAGCCCTATGTGGGGCTCAATCCCAGGACCCTGGGATCACGACCTGAGCCGAAGGCAGACACTTAACGACTGAGCCACCCAAACATCCCTGAAAGGCCATTTTTTGAAATAGATGCAATGAGATAAAGCCCAAGAAGTATATAAAGAAAGTCATTTAATACTTGCAATGAGTTTCTTTACTATGAACAGATGATTTATGGATTTTTGAAATATTGGGCTGATTATTTCACTTTTAACATAAGAATTTTGGGGGTGGAATTATTTATGTCTGCCTTGCAACAGAAGCAATGGTAGCAAAGAATGTAGGGGAGAATTCTGCAGTGCCATGAGAAACGCAGAATTGCCTGATTTTGACCCTGATTTCTAAAGCCCATTGACATGCCTTATGAAGTCTCAAGTGTATAGAGGACCTTTTGTCTACTAACTTTAACAAAATCAAATATAAATGCACTTCTACCTGCACAGAGCCCAAACTTGTTCAACTGTGAATCCGAAGCTGCTGTGACCAAAGGATATCAGAATACATCTTAAAGAGATCTGAGAGTCTATTTCCAAAGTGAAATCAAGAAAAATTTCAGCTGAAAAGCAGGAAGCCATTTAAGTTCATTCAGAAGATAAATAAAGAGATTATTCAACAACCACTTAGAGATCTAGAGTTTGTATTCAAGAAGGATAAATAATGTTTCTACTGTGAGATATTAGCTTCATTATCATTTCCTATGAAGAAAGTTGGCATTTTTTTCTCACTTTAAAATAGCTAAATCTGCTCAACTGCTCAGTGTTTCTCAAAATTTAATGCACTTATGAATCATCTGGGGTCTTGTTAAATACGGATTCTGATTCAGCATGTCTAGGATGGGGGCTGTGTGCTACATTTCTACCAAGCTTCCATGTAATGCTGATGCTGCTGGTTTGAGGACCTCTCTTTCAGTAGCTGGTCTCTAGAAAATAAACATTGCATTCTCTGCCTTATGGATATGAATAACTGCTCAAGACATCGATTCATAATCCCAGCTACACATTAGAATCACTGGTGAAGGTTTTTCATATATATAGTTCTCATGCTCCAATTCAGACTTCTTGAATCAGAATTTCCAAAGGCAGTGTCTTGAAATTTATTTAAAAAAAAATCTCCAGATGTTTTGTATACACACTAAGAATCAGTTAAACATATTTAAAGTCATGAATAAGAATAAACAAATCAAATTATTTTGTGGTTTCTATGAGTAAGGCAAAAGTTGCATGATATATGACTTTTAATATTAAAAGTGTATGTTAATGTACATACATATTTTACAAACAAATTACCAAAAAATGACAATGGAGATGAAAGAATCTTAGCATAACAACAAAACTCATAGTGTACATCCAAGGTATATTTGCTCATAGATTCTGCATCCCTGCAGGGTGATGAAGCATGGTTCCATGGGGGTAGTGCACATATACAAAGATAGAGTCCTGCATTAAAACCCTGAGAGAAATAATTGCATAGACTCTCATGCATACAGATTTTCAATTCTACTTTGATTCCAAACTCAGTACTTCTCCTCTAGGATATAGCTGAAAATGCTGGAATGGTGGGGGGTGCGAGGGATGCGGTGGCTGGGTGATAGACATTGGGGAGGGTATGTGCTATGGTGAGCACTGTGAATTGTGTAAGACTGATGAATCACAGACCTGTACCTCTGAAACAAATAATACATTATATGTTAAAGAAAAAGAAGAAGATAACAGGAAGGGAAAAAGGAAGGGGAGGGGAATTGGATGGGGAGATGAACCATGAGAGACTATGGACTCTGAGAAACAAACTGAGACTTCTAGAGGAGAGGGGTTTGGGGAATGGGTCAGCTTGGTGATGGGTATTAAAGAGGGCACATACTGAATTGAGCACTGGGTGTTATATGCAAACAATGAATCATGGAACACTACATCAAAAACTAATGATGTAATGTATGGTGATTAACATAACATAATAAAACTTAAAAAATCCTCTATAAGATAACATACTTTAAAAAACAAGTTAAGTGAAATAAGTCAACCAGAGAAAGACAATTATATGATCTCACTGATATGTGGAATTTAAGAAAAAAGACAGAGGATCATAGGGGACAAGAGAAAAAAAATGAAACAAGATGAAACCAGAGAGGGAGAAAAACCATAAGAGACTCTTAATCTTAGGAAACAAACTGAGGGTTGCTGGAGGGGAGGGAGGTGAGAAGATGGGGTAACTGGGTGATGGACATTAGGGAGAGTATGTGTTGTAATGAGCACTGGGTATTATATAAAACTGATGAATCACAGACCTGTACCCCTGAAACAAATAATATATTATATGTTAATTAATTGAATTTAAATTAAAAAATAAATTTAAAAAATAATAAAATACAAAAATAAAAATAAATAAAAAATAAACAAGTTAAAGCAATTCTAGCAATAAAGGTAACTTTTTTTATCTGTAGACTTGGAATTTTATTTATTTTTCCCTTTTCTTGAAGTATAATTAACATAGTGTTGTAACAGTTTCAGGTGTACAATACAATTATTCAACAATTCTATTTATCACTCAATACTCATCAAGATAAGTGTACTCTTTTTTTTAAGATTTTATTTATTTATTTGACAGAGAGAGAGAGACAGTGAGAGAGGGAACACAAGCAAGGGGAGTGTGAGAGGGGAAGCAGGCTTCCCACTGAGCAGGGAGCCCAATGCGGGGCTCGATCCCAGGACCCTGGGATCATGACCTGAACCAAAGGCAGATGCTTTAATGACTGAGCCACCCAGGTACTTAAGATAAGTGTACTCTTAATAAACTTTATCTCTTTTACCCCTCTCCTCACCCACCTTCACTCTGGCAACTACCAATTTGTTCTCTGGATTTGAAAGTCTATTTTTTGTCTCTTTTTTGTTCATTTGTTTTGTTCCTTAAATTCCACATATGTGTGAAGTCATATGTTATTTGTCTTTCTCTGACCGACTTATTTCACCTAGCATTATACCCTCTAGGTCCATCCATATTGTTGACAATGGCAAGATCTCATTCTTTTTTTATGGCTGAGTAATATTCTTTTGTGTCTGTGTGTGTCTGTGTGTGTGTACATATGTACCACATCTTTATCCATTCACCTATGGGTGGACACTTGGGTTACTTCCATATCTTGGCTATTGTAAATATTGCTACAGTAAAATAAGAGTGCATAGATCTTTTTGAACTAGAGTTTTTTTTAAAGATTTATTTGTTTATTATTTTAGAGAGTAAGAGAGAGAGAATGCAGGGGGGAGGGGCAGAGGAAGAGAGAGAATCTCAAACACACTCCCCACTGAGCAGGGAGCCCAATGCAGGGCTTGATCCTAGGACCCTGAGATCATAAACTGAGCTGAAATCAAGAGTCAGGTGCTTAACTGTCTGAACCACCCAGGAGCCCCATTGAATTAATGTTTTTGTTTTCTTTGTGTAAATACCCAGAAGTGGAATTTTTGGAATATATGGTAACTATTTTTAATTTTGGGGGGAACCTCCATACTGTTTTCCACAGTGGCTGTACCGATTTGCATTCTCAACAACAGTGCACAAGCATTCCTTTTCCTCCACATCCTCACCAAAACTTGTTATTTCTTGTGCTTTTGGTATTTGCAAATGATATATCCAATTAGGAGATAATATCCAAAATATATCAAAAGATTATGCAACTCAACACCAAAAAAATAACAAATAATTTGGTTTAAAAAAAAAATAGGCAGAGCACCTGAATAGGCATTTTTCCAAAGAAGACATACAGATAGCCAATAGACACATGAAAAGATTCCCAGCATCACTAGTCATCAGGAAAATGCAAATCAAAACCACAACAACATATTACCTTACACCTGTCAGAATGGTTAGATTGGCATTTTAAAGTCCATCAAGATTTTGAATTGAAAGAGTATTTCGCTAGTCAGAAATTTATCTTTAAGTATCAGTAAACCACTTGAAACATTTGAAATCCAATAATAAAAGGTTTGGGATGAAGGAAAGATCATACTACTATTTGTGAAAATAATTTTTTGAAGAGGTTGAAGACAACAAAATAAATATTTTCATAGCAAATAATGAGATCTGTCATAAAAGCAATTGATGGCTGTGGTCATGGTTAGATATGAATTCTACATCAAATAAGGGTAATTCTGTGTGTTGAAAGCCTCTTCTACTCTTCTTCCCACTAAAAAAATTTTATTTGAACAGGAAAGGTTTGTGGATGATGTTAGAAAAAAATGAAGATGTCAATTAAAGCTATTGAATAACTACGAGATGTAATAATCAGGTATTAATTGTTTACATTTTGGAGAAGAGTTCTGAAGGTTCCTTTGCATATGTTGTATAATTTTATTATTTTTCAAATTTCAGGATTATACCATTGTCGCCTGAACAGGGACTTGAACTCTGGACCCTCCAGGATTATACCATTGTCATAACTATCATGCACCTTCTGATAAAATACACAGATAGTACTAAATGCAGGCAGATGACAGTGTATTGTTCTTAATATCATTTTCAATAATGATTGGGCAACTTTGAAGGAGAGTGGCATCATAGTGCAGTAGGTGGAGATGAGCATAAATAGGATCAAGAGATGTGAAGTATATTGTTCAATATCACATAGTAAAAAGGATAGTTTTCTTAAATTGAAGGATATGAAATAGAGCATATTTGTACGTTGAAGGTAATGATACAGTTAAAGACGAATAAATTAAAGCTGCTGAAGGAAAAGAAGAAGCTCTTGAGATGAAGAAAAAGAATGGAATCTGGAACACAAATGTAGGGTCTTATGGGAACAAGGAAACCTTTCCTATTACATGAGAGAAGGCAGAGAGTAAGAATATAGACAGTTGATTTGACAAGTTTGAGTGAACGGAAATTAATGAAGTTCTGTACGATTTTTTTTCTATTTCCTCAGTAAAAAATGATAATCATCTTCTTACATTAACAACACATTAGAAGTTTGCCACTTGAAATATTGTTCAATTTACATCCTGGTAACTAACACAAAATTTTGTTAATATATTGATAAATATTTTCTGGATGCTATCTGTAACAAACATATTACAAGCTTCTTGAGACTAAGAAATTAGCTGTATTTTATTCAACTGAATATCCCATTGTGCTTACTAGAGTGCTTACCAACTCACAGTAGCTGTATAATGAGATACAGTAGAAGAAAGAGGTGATCTTTGGAATCTCATGGCTCTGCCCTTTATTAGCTGTGTGTTATATTGGACAAGTTACTTAATATCTCTGAGCTATAGTTTCCACATTTACAAAACAGAAGTAATAATAATTCATAACTAGAGTGGAGATTAAATAACGTAATGAATTTATATTGTCTAGCAAAATGCCTGACACATTGGAGAGCCTGACACATTGGAGAGCCTGACGGTGTGCTGGTAAATGTCTGACAACCAGGTTTCCGAAAGAAAAAAAAAAAAGCCTTGATTTATAGAATTTGCTGATTTTCATGATATAAATATTCTCATCATGGTCAATTTCAAGTTGTCAATGTTGTCACCATTGTCAATGCAGAGTTAGGAAGTGATGTTCTTAATCAGATCTCAGAGGCTTGTGCCAGCTGGCTCCAGCACAACACTGGAAGGGCACAATAAATAAAATCTAACATTATATGATTAAAGTTGCCCAATCATTATTGAAAATATGATTAAGAACAATACATTGTCATTTGCCTGCATTTAGTACTATGTGTGTATTTTATCAGAGGATGCATAATAACTATGACAATGGTATAATCCTGGAATCCTTCTTTGCACTACATCTGTATCTTTGGGGTAAATACCTAGTAGTGCAATTATTGGGTCATAGGGTAGCTCTATTTTTAACATCTTGAGGAACCTCCATACTGTTTTCCAAAGTGGATGTACCAACTTGCATTCCCACCAACAGTGTGAGATGGTTCCCCTTTCTCCACATTGTTGCCAACATTTGTTGTTTCCTGCCTTGTTAATTTTTGCCATTCTAACTGGTGTATGGTGGTATCTCATTGTGGTTTTGATTTGAATTTCCCTGATGGCTAACGATGTGGAACATTTTTTCATGTGTCTGTTAGTGATTTGTATGTCTTCTTTGGAGAAGTGTCTGTTCATGTCTTCTGCCCATTTCCTGGCTGGATTATTATTTTTTTTATTTTTTGGATGTTGAGTTTGAGAAGTTCTTTATAGATCTTGGATAACAACCCTTTATCTGTTATGTCATTTGAAAATATCTTCCATTCCGTGGGTTGCCTCTTAGTTTTGTTGACTGTTTCCTTTGCTGTGCAGAAGGCTTTTATTTTGATGAAGTACCAGAAGTTCATTTTTGTTTCGTTTCCCTTGCCTTTGTGGATGTGTCTAGCTAGAAGTTTCTGTGCGATGTCAAAGAGGTTACTGCCTATGTTCTCTTCTAGGATTTTGATGGATTCCTCTCTCACATTGAGGTCTTTCATCCATTTTGATTTTATCTTTGTGTATGGTGTAAGAGAATGGTCCAGTTTCATTGTTCGTATGTAGTTGTCCAATTTACCCAGCACCATTTATTGAAAAGACTGTCATTTTTTCCATTGGATATTTTTTTCCTGAATTGTCAAAGATTAGTTGACCATAGAGTTGAGGGTTCATTTCTGGAGTCTCAATTCTGTTCCATTGATCTATGTGTCTGTTTTTGTGTCAGTGCTATGCTGACTTGGTGATCACAGCTTTGTAATATAGCTTGAAACCAGGCAACATTATGCCGCCAGCTTTGGTTTTCCTTTTCAAAATTCCCTTGGCGATTTGGGGTCTTTTTTGGTTCTATACAAATTTTAGGATTGTTTGTTCCAGCTCTGTGAAAAATGCCGATGTTATTTTAGTAGGGATGGCATTGGAAGTGTAGATTGCTCTGGGCAGCATAAACATTTTGACAATGTTTATACTTCCAATCCATGAACATGGAATATTTTTCTTTTTTTGTGTGTCTTCCTCAATTTCTTTCATAAGTGTTCCGGAGTTTCTAGGGTATAGATCCTTTACCTCTTTGGTTAGTCCTAGATATCTTATGGATTTGGGTGCTATTGAAAATGGAATCGATTCCTTAATTTCTTTCTTCAATCATATTGTTAGTGTACAGAAATGCAACTGATTTCTGTGCATTGATTTTTTTATCCTGCCACATGGTTGAATTGCTGCATAAGTCTTAGTGATTTGGGGGTGGAGTCTTTTGGGTTTTCCACATAAAATATAATGTCATCTGCAAAGAAAGAGAGTTTGACTTCTTCTTTGCCAGTTTGAATGCCTTTTATTTCTTTTTGTTTTCTGATTGCTGAGGCTAAGACTTCTTGTTGTATGTTGAACAATAATGGTGAGAGTTGGCATCCTTGTCGTGTTCCTGACTCTAAGGAAAAAGCAGCTTTTCCCCATTGAGAATGATACTCACTGTGGGCTTTTTATAGATGGCTTTTATGATATTGAGGTATGTTCCCTCTATCCCTACACTCTGAAGAGTTTTAATCAGGTAAAGGATGGTGTATTTTGTCAAATGCTTTTTCTGCATCAATTGAGAGGATCATATGGTTCTTGTCTTTTCTTTTATTGATGTGCTCTATCACATTGATTGATTTGAGAATGTTGAACCACCCTTGCATCCCAGGAATAAGTCCCACCTGGTCGTAATGGATAATCCTTTAAGTCTGGCCAGAGGTTTATCGATCTTATTAATTCTTTCAAAGAACCAGCTTGTAGTTTTGTTGATCTGTTCTACTGTTTTTCTGGTTTCTATTTCATTGATCTTTGTTTTAACCTTTATTATTTCTCTTCTTCTGCTTGGCTTAGGTTTCATTTGCTGTTCTTTCTCCAGCTCCTTCCGGTGTAAGGTCAGCTTGTGCATTTGGGATTTTTCTACTTTTTTGAGAGGCTTGGATGGCTAAGTAATTCCCCCTTAGGACTGCCTTTGCAGTATCCCATAGGTTTTAGACTGATGTGTTTTCATTCTCATTGGTCTCCATGAATAGTTTAAGTTCTTCTGTAATTTCCTGGTTGACCCAATCATTCTTTAGCAGGATGCTCTTTAACTTCCAAGTGTTTGAATCCCTTCCAAATTTTTTCTTGTGATTGAGTTCCAGTTTCAAAGCATTGTGGTCTGATAACATGCAGGGAATAATCTCAATCTTTTGGTATCAGTTGAGACAAGATTTGTGACACAATATGTGGTCTATTTTGGACTAAGTTCCATGTGCACTTGAGAAAAATGAGTACTCTGTTGTTTTAGAGTGGAATATTCTGTATATATCTATGAAGTTCCTCTGCTCCAATGTGTCCTTCTAGGCTTTTGTTTCTTTGTTGATCTTCTGCTTTTATGATCTGTCCATTGCTGTGAGTCGAGTGCTGAGGTCTCCAACTATTACTGTATTATTATCAATATGATTCTTTATTTTGCTTAATAGTTGGTTTATGTAGTTGGCTGCTCTCATGTTGGGAGCATATATATTTACAACTGTTATATTTTCTTGTTGGATAGACCTTTTAAGTATGATATAGTGTCCCTCTACATCTATTACTACAGTATTTGATTTAAAATCTAATTTGTCTGATATGAGAATTGCTACCCCAGCTTTCTTTTGAGGTCTGTTAGCATGACAAATTGTTCTCCATCCCCTCACTTTTAATCTGGAGGTGACTTTAGGTTCAAAATGAGGGTCTTGTAGACAGCATATGGATGGGTCTTGTCTTTTTATCCAATCTGAAACCCTGTGCCATTTCATGGGAGCATTTAGGCCGTTAATGTTGAGAGTAACTATTGAAAGATATGAATTTAGTGCCATCATATTGCTTGTAAAGAGCCTGTTTCTATAGATTGTCTCTGTAAATTTCTGGTCTATATTACTCTTGGGGTCTTTCTTCTTTTATAGAATCCCCCTTAATATTTCTTGCAGGGCTGGCTTGTTGGTCAAATATTCTTTCAGTGTCTGCAGGTCCTGGAAGCTCTTTGCTCTCTGTCTTTTCTGAATGACAGCCTTGCTGGATAAAGTACTTGCAGCTGCATGTTCTTCTCATTTAGTACTCTGAATATTTCTTGTCAGCCCTTTCTGTCTTGCCAGGTCTCTGTGGACAGATCTGATGCTATTCTGATGTTCCTGCCTCTGTACATAAGAAATCTCTTCCCCCTAGCTGCTCTCAGGATAACTTCTTTGGCTCTAAAATTTGCAAGTTTTACTGTTATATGCCAAAGTGTTGGTCTATTTTTATTGATCTTGGGAGGGGTTCTCTCTGCCTCTTGGACAACAATGCTTATTTCTTTCCCCAGATTAGGGAAGTTCTCAGATATGATTTGCTCAAATATACCTTCTAGTCCTCTCTCTTTCTCCACCCTCTCAGAGATTCCAATAATTCTGACATTGGAATGTTTCATGGTGTCATTGATCTCTCTAAGTCTGTTCTCATGTGGTTCTAGCTGCCTATCCCTATCCTCTTTGGCTTCCTTCCTTTCTATCAGCTTATCTTCTAGATCACTAATTCATTCTGCTGCCTCATTTACCCTGGCTGTTAGAGTACCCAATTTAGACTTCATCTCATTCATAGCATTTTTAAGTTTGGCCTGATTAGATTTCATTTATGCCCTTAGAGATTCTATATTGTTGCTCATTCTTTTCTCAAGCCTAGCTATTGACTTCAAAATTGCTACCCTGAAGTCTATTTCTGACATCTTGCTTATATCCATATCCATTAGATCTGTAGCAGAAGCCATTGTCTCTGGTTCTTTTCTTTGTTGGGTATTCCTCCTCTAGTGATTCTGTTGAGGGATGGTTGAGGGGCTGTACAGAGTCCAAAATATCAATCTTGACCCAAGCAAAATGCACCCTAGGAAAATCTGGAGCGGCCAGAAGACACCAACAAAAAACAAAACCAAAATGAAACACAAGAATAAAATTTATAAAATTTAAAAATTTAAAAAAAGTTAAGAATTAAAAAAAAGAAAAAAGGGGGGGTGAAGGGGACAGGGGCTATAATCTCTCAGGGTGGACAAATTAGGGTCTTTCAGTCGTTCCTGGGTGTATTTTGTTCTGTTTGTTAGAGAACACTACTTCCCAAAATTATAGGGAAAATAAAACTTGAATGTGTGTGTGTGTGTGTGTGTGTGCGAGTGTGTAATATTTAATAGGAAAAAAAGGACTACAATGAAGCATATATCTATAACAAATATAGGTGTGTTGTCTTTTGGTTTTGTTGACTGTTTCTTTGCTGTGCAAAAGCTTTTTAGCTTGATGAAGTCCCAATAGTTCATTTTTGCCCTTGCTTCCCTTGCCTTTGGTGATGTTTCTAGGAAGAAGTTGCTGCAGCTGAGGTCAAAGAGGTTGCTGTCTGTGTTCTCCTTCAGGATTTTGATGGACTCCTGTCTCAAATTTAGGTCTTTCAACCTTTTTGAGTCTATTTTTGTGTGTGGTATAAGGAAATGATCCAGTTTCATTGTTCTGCATGTGGCTGTCCAGTTTTCCCAACACCATTTGTTGAAGAGATTCGCTTTTTGCCATGGGACATTCTTTCCTGCTTTGTTGAAGATAAGTTGACCATAGAGTTGAGGGTCTATTTCTGGGCTCTCTATTCTGTTCCATTGATCTATGTGTCTGTTTTTGTGCCAGTACCATACTGTCTTGATGATGACAGCTTTGTAATAGAGCTTGAAGTCTGGAATTGGGATGCCACCAGCTTTGCTTTTCTTTTTCAATATTCCTCTAGCTATCCAGGGTCTTTTCTGGTTCTACACAAATTTTAGGATTATTTGTTCCATTTATTTGAAAAAAGTTGATGGTATTTTGATAGGGACCATACAATCCAACAATTGCACTACTGGGTATTTACCCCAAAGACACAAATGTAGGGATCTGAAGGGGTATGTGCACCCCGATGTTTATAGCAGCAGTGTCCACAATAGCCAAACTG
>NW_027397102.1:13621068-13672267 GCF_003265705.2 Callorhinus ursinus | reverse complement strand
GGATAAAGAAGATGTGATATATATATATATATATATATATATATATATATATATATACACAATGGAATATTATGCAGACATCAAAAGGAATGAGATCTTGCCATTTGTAACAACATGGATGTAACTGCAGGGTATTATGCTAAGCGAAACAAGTCAATCAGAGAAAGACATGTATAATATGACCTCACTTAAAAGAGGAATTCTTAATCTCAGGAAACAAACTGAGGGTTTCTGGAGTGGTGGGGGGTGGGAGGGATGGGTTGGCTGGGTGATAGACATTGGGGAGGGTATGTGTTATGGTGAGCACTGTGAACTGTGTAAGACTGTTGAATCACAGACCTGTACCTCTGAAACAAATAATACATTATATGATAAAAAAAAAAAGAAGGTAGCAGGAGGAGAAGAATGAAGGGGTTTGAAATCGTAAGGGGAGATGAACCATGAGAGACTATGGACTCTGAGAAACAGAGGGTTCTAGAGGGGAGAGGGGTGGGGAGATGGGGCAGATTGGTAATGGGTATTAAAGAGGGCACCTACCGAATGGAGCACTGGGTGTTATACACAAACAATGAATCATGGAACACTATATCAAAAACTAATGATGTAATGTATGGTGATTAACATTAAATAATAATAAAAATAAAAAAGTAAAACCTTTAACCAGCAATTCCACTTCTACATATTTATCCCAAAGAAATAAAAACATGCCCAAAGACTTGAAAAAAATATATATAGGTGTGAAAAAGTACAAGTCAAAAAGCTACTATGAAATATAATTTGATATATTAAACATCTTGTTGAAATGAGAAAAGGTAAAAAGGAAAACCAGAAGAAGCATAAGAGAAAGAATAAAAAGAAAAAGAGTTGTATCTGAACAATAAAGAAGCCAGGAGGCAATGCCTGGAGCTCAACATACTATTTTCCCCTGGTGTTGGGATTTTACAGTCTTATGGGGACCAACCATAAGGTTGTCATCCTCTTGTTCTTACAGCCTGTCTTCTGGGGGAGGGGCCTGCCATGCTGTTTCTCAGACAACCCTGCTTGGGCAGAGTTGCCCTGCCTCCTGTGTGGGGGCTGGACTCAGTGGAAACTGTTTTTTTAGAGCTTTTGTTCTCTGGCCGCTTTCCGAGCCTCTTCTGAAGGTCAGAGCCAAAATGGCTGCACCCAAACCTCTGGCCCAGAGCAGAGAAATCACAGTCTGCTTTCTTCATTAAACCCTCCAGGAAAAATGGTCTCCATTTCTCTATGCACCACTGAAAACCGCCACCTCCCTCGTTGGGAACCCACAGTGACTCTCTCAGAGGTTGTCCAGGGGCCCAGAAGTGTCCCTGGCCTTTGTGCTGTTAAAACCACCAGAGGCTGCAGGCTTGTGTGCATGCACCTGCTGCTCCTGGATCCTTTCTGAGCGGTGCTCTAAAGCCATTTCCCTGCCTCTACCGCTCTGTAAGTTTTTGCCTGGTCCCCAGCACAGGATGCTTTTGTGCTCTGCTGTTTTATTACTTTCCAGGAGTCAGCTTATGGAGGCTCCCTTCAGTTTATCTTCTGATATTTCCCTGCAGATTTATTACTTCTCCCTTCCTACCTTGCTACAAGGCAGCACTTTTCTGCTTGTGGAGATCCAGATATATATTCTTACATCTCAGGCTAGTTCCATGGGTGCTCAGAATGGTTTGGTAGATAATCCAGCTAAATTCAGGGGACCAGTTGAAACGGGGTCCCTTACTCCTCTGCCCTCTTGCTTCAGTCCAAAATTCAAACTCTTTATTGTGACTTACAAGGTCTTGTATAATGTGATCTCTGCCTTCCACTCCAATCCCCCTCCCCATTAGGCTCCTGCTTTGCTTCATTTCATTACATTGTGAGTTCCATTGAGACAAGGAACCTGTCTACCTTGTTTCTTCTACTATAACTTCAGTGTTTAGAAAGATGTCTGCTACAAGATAGGCAATCAACACATACATTTGTAAAGAATGAATGCATTTGTCATTTTCATATTTTATTTAACACAGAGATCCTACTATATGCCAGGTGCTATACTAGCTAAAGTACCTTCATATTGTTTTTCCTATTTCTCTTCTTTTAGTTTCAACTTGATCTCACTTTTTGTTGTATATATTTCACCAAATATCATCACAGTGGTTAAAACTGGAAGGTTGTCTTATGATGCATTTTAAGACCAAGTGTAAATAGCTATAAATAGTTTATTCAATAAGGATAGGCATTCTAATTATTTGTACTTTTTTTCCCCTTAGGTGTTCTAGTATTTCTATAGTTTCAGTTCAATGTTTCAGTCTTTAATTCATTTATGTTGATTCTTGTGTATGGTGTAAAGTAGAGGTCCAATTTTATTTTTCCATATAGATACCTAGTTTTCTTTAACACCATTTATTGAAGAGACTATCCTTTTCCCAATTGTGCATTGTTGGCACTTTTGCATTCAGATGAACATATTTGGATGATGTATTTCTGGGCTATTTTGTCCCATTGGTCTATATATCTATCTTTATGATTGTACCATACTTTTTAAATTATTGTACCTTCCTTTTTTTCCTTTAAGTTTTTATTCTAATTCCAGTTAGTTAACATACAGTGTTAACTGTATTAGTTAACATATATTAGTTCAGGTGTACAATATAATAATTTAACAGTTCCATACATCACCCTGTGTTCATCACAACTGCACTCCTTAATCCCCTTTGTCTATTTAACCCATCACCCTTACCCATCCCTTCTGTAACCTATCAGATTGTTTTCTATAATTAAGAATATGTTTCTTGGGGTGCCTGGGTGGCTCAGTTGGTTAAGTGACCGACTCTTGATTTTGGCTCACATTGTGATCTCAGGATCCTGAGATTAAGCCCCGCATCAGGCTCCACACTCAGTGGGGAGTCTGCTGGAGATTCTCTCTCCCTCTCCCTCTGCCCCTCCCCCCCCGCTTGTGTTCTCTCTCTCTCAAGTAAATAAATTAAATAAATCTTAAAAACAACAATCTGTTTCTGGCTTTGACTCTCTTCCTCTTATGTTTTCCCTTTGCTTGTTTGTACTGTTTCTTAAAATCCACATATAAGTGAAATCTTACAGTATTTGTCTTTCTCACTCTGATTTCACTTAGCATTACACTCTCTAGCTACATCTATGTCATTGCAAATGGCAAGATTTCATTCTTTTTTATGGCTGCATAATATTCTATTATATGTATATATACCTCATCTTCTTCTTTATCCATTCATCAGTTGATGGACACTTGGGCTCCAATATCTTGGCTATCATAAATAATGCTACTACAAATGTAAGGGTGCATATATCTTATTGAATTAGTGTTGTTTTTGTTTTGTTTTGTTTTGTAATCTTCAGCTAAATACCCACTAGTATGATTTCTGGATCATAAGATAGTTCTATTTTTAATTTTTTTTAGAAACCTCCATACTATTTTCCACAATGGCTGCATGAGTTTGCATTCCCAACAACAGTGCAAGAGAGTTCTCTGTCCACATCCTTGCCATGTTCTTTCTTATACTGTTGATTTTAACCATTCTTACAGGCATGAGGGGATATCTCATTGTAGTTTTGATTTGTATTTCTCTGATGATGGGTGATGCTGAGCATCTTTACAGGTATCTATTGGATGTCTGTGTCTTTGGAGGAATGTCTGTTCATATCTTCTGCCCATTTTTTAATTGGATTATTAATTTTGGGGGTATTGAGTTTTATAATTTTTAATATATTTTGGATACTAGCCCCTGATTGAATATATCATTTGCATTTTAGTTTTGTTGATTGTTTTTTTTTTTTGCTGTGTAGAAAATTTTATTTTCATGTAGTCCCAATAGTTTATTTTTGCTTTTGTTTCCCTTTCCTCAGGAAACATACCTAGAAAAATGTTGTTATGGTCAATGTCAGAGAAGTTACTGCCTGTGCTCTCTTTCAGGATTTTTATGTTTTCAGGTCTCTCATTTAGGTCCTCAATCCATTTTGAATTAATTTTTGTGTCTAGGGGTGCCTGGGTGGCTCAGTCGTTAAGTGTCTGCCTTCGGCTCAGGTCATGATCCCAGGGTCCTGGGATCAAGCCTCGCATCGGGCTCCCTGCTCAGTGAGAGCCTGCTTCTCCCTCTCCCACTCCTCCTGCTTGTTCCCTCTCTTGCTCTCTGTCAATTAAATAAATAAATAAAATCTTTAAAAAAATTTTGTGTCTGGTGTAATGAAGTGGTCCAATTTCATTATTTTTCATATTGCAAAAAGTTTTCCCAACACCATTTGTTGAAGAGACGGTCTGTCTGTTACCCATGGGATATTCTTTCCTTCTTTGTCAAAGATTAATTGATCATACAGTTGTGGGTTCATTTCTGGGTTTTGCAGTCTGAACTCTGTGTCTGTTTTTGTGCAAGTACCATACTGTTTTGACAACTACAGCTTTGTAATATAAAGTGAAGTCCCAAATTATGATGTCACCAGCTTTGTTTTTCTTTTTCAAGGTCACTTTGGTTATTCAGGGTCTTTTTTGGTTCCATACAAATTTTAGGATTGTTTGTTCTAGTTCTGTGAAAAAAAATACTGTTGGTATTTTGATAGGGGTTGTATTAAGTGTGTAGAATATTTTGGGTAGTATACACATTTTAACAATATTTGTTCTTCCAGTCATGATCATGGAATGTTTTCCTATTTCTTTTTGTGATCTTCAATTTATTTCATAAGCTTTCTATAGTTTTCAGAATACAGGTCTTTTGCCTCTTTGACTAGCTTTCTTCCTAGGTATCTTGTTTGTGGTTCAATTGTAAAAGGAACTGATTCCTCCTGGAACACTACATCAAAAATTAATGATGTAATGTATGGTGATTAACATAACAATACAAAAATTTTAAACAAAGGAATTGATTCCTTAATTTTTCTTTCTGTTGCTTCATTATTGGTATATAGAAACCCAACAGATTTCTGTATGTTGAATTTGTAACCTGCAACTTTGCTGAATTAATGTATCAGTTCTAGCAATTTTTGGTGGAGTCTTTGCATTTTCTATATAGAGTATCATATCATCTGCAAATACTGAAAATTGTATTTATTCTTTGTTGATTTGGATGTCTTTTATTTCTTTTTGTTGTCTAATTATTGTTGCTGGAACTTCCAGTACTATGTTAAATAAGAGTAGTGAGAGTCAATATCCCTGGTTGTACCAGATCATATAGGAAAAGCTCTCACTTTTTCCCCATTGGGAATATCAGCTGTGGATTTTTCATATGTGGCCTTTATTATGTTGTGATATGTTCCCTCTAACCCTACTTTATTGAGGACTTTTATCATAAATCGATGTTGTACCTTGTCAAATGTTTTCTCTGCATCTATTGAAAAGATCATATGGATCATATTGTTTTTGATACAGTGTACCTCATTGATTGATTTGCAAATATTAAACAACCTTTGCAACCCAGGGTAAATCCCACTTGATCATGGTGAATGATTCTTTAAATATATTGTTAGATTTGGTTTGCTAGTATTTTCTTGAGAATTTTTGCATCCATTCTCTTCAGGGATATTGGCCTTACTTCCCTTTTTTTAGTGGAGTCTTTGTCTGCTTTTGGTGTCAGGGTAATGCTGATCTCATAGAATGAATTTGGGAGTTTTCCTTCCATTTCTATTTTTATTTAAAATAGTTTGAGAAGAATAGGTATTAACTCTTCTTTAAATGTTTGGTAGAATTCCCTTGTGAATCCAGTGGCCCTGAACATTTCTTTGTTGGGAAGGTTTTTTTTTTTTTTTTTTTTTGTTTTTTGATTACTGATTCAATTTTTTTGCTGATGATTGGTCTGTTCAAATTTTCTATTTCTTCCTGTTTCAGTTTTGGAAGTTTACATGCTTCTAGGAATTTATCCAGTTCTTCCAAGCTATCCAATTTGTTAACATGTATTTTTTTCAAAATAATCTCTTATAATTGTATATATTTCTATGCTGTTTTATTTCTCTTCTCTAATTTGTGATTTTATTCTTGGGTCTTTTTTCTTTTTGATAAGTTTAGGTAGACATTTATCTATTTTCTTAATTTTATCAAAGAACCAGCTCCTGGTTTCATTATCTGCTCTAATATTTTTTGTTTGTTTGTTTTGTTTTGTTTTCAGTATCTATATTGTTCATTTCTACTTTAATATTTATTACTTCCTTCCTTCTGCTGGCTTTAGGCTTCATTTGTTTTCTTTCTTTAGCTTCTTTAGGTATAAGGTTAAGTGACTTATTTGAAATTTTTCTTGCTTCTTATGATAGACTTGTATTGCTTTATAATTCCCTCTTAAATCTATTTTGGCTGCATCCCACAGTTTCTCAACTGATGTGTTTTAATTTTTATTTGTTTTCATTTTTTAAATTTCTTCTATGATATGCTGGTTTATCCATTCATTACATAGTAGCATTTTCTTTCTTTTTTAAATTTAAATTCAATTAACCAACATACATTACAACAGTAGTTTCAGAATTAAAGTTCAATAATTCATCAGTTGGGTATAATACCCAGTGATCATCACATCACGTGCTCTCCTTAATGCCCATAACCTGTTTATCTAATCCCCCTATACACTTCCCCTTTAGGAACCTTCAGTTTGATTCCTATAGTTAAGAGTCTTTCATGGTTTGTCTCCCTCTCTGATGATTTCCCATTCATTTTCCCTCCTTTCCCCTAAGATCTTCTGCCCTGTTTCTTCTGAGTGAAAACATATTCCACATATGAGTGAAAACATATGAAAATTGTCTTTTTCTGATTGACTTATTTCACTCAGCATAATACCTTCCAGTTCCATCCATCAACGTCGATGTAAATAGTAAGTATTCATCCTTTCTGATGGCTAATATTCATATATACCACATCTTCTTTATCCTTCTTTATCCATTCTTTTCTTGATAGATATATGGGCTCTTTCCATATTTTGGCAATTGTGGACACTTATACTATAAACATTAGAGTGCAGTTGCCCCTTCAGATCACTACATTTGTATCTTTGTGGTAAATACCTAGTGGTGCAATTGCTGGGTCATAGGGTAGCTTTATTTTGAGGTTCTTGAGGAAACTCCATACTGTTTTCTAGAGTGGTTGTACCAGCTTGCTTTCCCACCAACAGTGAAAGAGGGTTCCCCTTTGTTCATATCCTCTCCAAAATCTGTTCTTTCCTATATTGTTAATTTTAGCCATTCTGACTGATGTAAGGTGGTATCTCATTATGGTTTTGATATCTATTTCCTTGGTACCAAGTAATGTGGAGCATTTGTTCATTTGTCTGTTGTCCATTTATATGTCTTCATTGAATAAACTTTTATTCTTTTCTTTTGCTTGTTTCTTAAGTAGACTAATTGTTTTTTGGGGGATATTGGGTTTAAAAAGTTCTTTATAGATCTTGGATATTAGCCCTTTATCTGATATGTCATTGGCAAATGTCTTCTCCCATTCTGTAGGTTGTGTTTTAGTTTTGTTGACTGTTTCCTTTGCTGCTGTGCAGAAGCTTTTTATCTTGATGAAGTCTCAGAAGTTCATTTTTGCCTTTATTTCCCTTTCCTTTGAAGACACGTCTAGCATGATGTTGTAGCCGAGGTTATCTGCCTGTGTTCTCCTCTAGGATTTTGATGGATTCCTGTCTCACATTTAGGTCTTTCATCCATTCAGAGTTTATTTTTTTGTATGGTGTAAGAAAATGGTCCAGTTTCATTCTTCTACATGTGGCAGTCCAATTTTCACAACATCATTTGTTGAAGACACTGTCTTTTTGCCATTGGATATTCTTTCCTGCATTGTCAAAGATTAGTTGACATAGATTTGAGGGTCCATTTCTGGGTTCTCTATTCTATCCCATGGATCTATGTGTCTGTTTTTGTGCCAGTACCACACAATCTTGATCATTACAGTTCTGTAATACAGCTTGAAGTCTGACATTGTGATGCCACTGGCTTTGGTTTTCTTTTTCAACATTCCTCTGGCTATTGGGGATCTTTTCTGGTTCCATACAAATTTTAGAATTATTTCTTCTAGCTCTGTGAAAAATGTTCTTGTTATTTTGGTAGGGATTACATTTAATGTGCAATTTACTCTGGGTCTCATGTACATTTTAATAGTACTTGTTCTTCCAATCCATGACCATGAAATGTTTTTCCATGTCTTTGTGTCTTCCTCAATTTCTTTTGTAAGTGTTCTATAGTTTTCAGAATACAGATCCTTTACCACTTTGGTTAAGTTTATTCCTAGGTATCCTATGGTTTTTGGTGCAATTGTAAATTGGATCATTTCCTTAATTTTTCTTTCATCTGTCTCATTGTTAGTGTATAAAAATACAACTGATTTCTGTGCACTAATTTTATATCTTACCACTTTGCTGAATTCCTGTATGAATTCTAGTAATTTTAGGATGGAGTCCTTTGGGTTTTCCACATAAAGTATCATGTCATCTGTGAAGAGTGAGAGTTTGACTCCTTTGACAATTTGAATGCCTTTTATATCTTTTTGTTGTCTGATTGCTGAGGCTAGAATTTCTAGTTGTATTTTGAACAACAGGGGTCAGAGTGGGCATCCCTGTTGTGTTCCTGACCTTAGGGGAAAAGCTCTCAATTTTTCCCCATTGAGAATGATATTCACTGTGGGCTTTTCATATATGGTTTTTATGTTATTGAGATATGTTCCCTCTATCCCTACACTGTGGAGAGTTTTAATCAAGAAAGAATGTTATATTTTATCAAATGCTTTTTCTGCATCAATTGAGAGGATCATGTGTTTCTTGCCCCCCCTTTTTTTTATAAATGTGATGTATCATGTTGATTGATTTGCAAATGTTGAAGCACCCTTGTAGCCCAGGAATAAATCCCACTTGTACATATTGAATAATCTTTTTAATGTGCTGTTGGATCCTTTTGGCTAGTATCTTGGTGAGAATTTTGGCATGCATGTTTTTCATGGATATTGGTCTATAATTCTCCTTTTTAGTGGAGTCTTTGTCTGGTTTGGGGATCAAGGTAATTGTTGCCTCATAGAAAGAGATCGTAAGTTTTCCTTCCACTTCTATTTTTGAAACAGCTTAAGTAAAATGGGTATTAGTTCTTTAAAGGTTTAATAGAATTCCCCTGGAAAGCCATCTGGCCCTGGATTCATGTTTGTTGGGAGATTTTTTTTTTTTAAAGATTTTTATTTATTTGACAGAAAGATAGAAGAGCACAAGCAGAGGGAATAGCAGAGGGAGAGGGAGAAGCAGGCTCTGCACTGAGCAAGGAGCCTGATGAGGGATTCGATCCCAGGACCCTGGGATCATGACCTGAGCTAAAGGCAGATGCTTAACCATCTGAGCCACCCAGGCACCCCTTGTTGGGAGATTTTTAATTACTGCTTCTACTTCTTTGCTGGTTATGGGTCTCTTCAAGTTCCTCTTTCTTCCTGTTTCAGTTTTTGCAGTTTATATAATTTTCCAGGAATGCATCCTTTTTTCCAGATTGCTTAATTTGTTGGCATATAGTAGCTCATAATAAATTCTTAAATGTGTTTGTATTTCCTTGGAGTTGGTAGTGATCTCTCCTCTTTCATTCATGGTTTTATTAATCTGGGTCCTTTCTCTTTTCTTTTTGATAAATCTGGCTAGGGGTTTATTGATCTTAGTAATTCTTACAAAAAACCTAGTTTCATTGATCTGTTCTACTATTCTTTTTGTTTCTATTTCATTGATTTCTGCTCTGTTCTTTATTACTTCTCATCTCCTACTTAGATTAGGTTTTACATGCTGTTCTTTCTCCAGTTCCTTTAGGTGTAAGGTTAGCTTGTCTATTTGACACTTTTCCAGTTTCTTGAGAAAGGTTTGTATTGCTATGCACTTCCCTCTTAGGATGGCCTTTGCTGCATCCCAAAGGTTTTGAACAGTTGTGTTTTCATTTTCATTTATTTCCATGCATTTTTTAAAATTCATCTTCAATTTCCTGATTGACCCCTTCATTCTTTAGTAGTTTACTCTTTAATCTCCAAGTATTTGAGTTCCTTACAAATTTCCTCTTGTGATTAAGTTCTATTTTTAAAGCACTGTGGTCTGAAAATATGCAGGGAATGATCCCAATCTTTTGGTACCAGTTGAGACCTGATTAGTGACCTAGTATCTGATCTATTCTGGAGAATGTGCACTTGAAAATAACTTATTATTTTGCTTTAGGATGGAATGCTCTGTATACATCTGTTAAGTCCATCTGGTCCAGTGTGTCATTCAAAGTCCTTGTTTCCTTTTTGATCTTCTGCTTGGATGATCTGTCCATTGCTGTGAGTAGGGTGTTGAAATCCCCTACTATTATGTTAGTATTGTCAATGTGTTTTTTTTTAATTTGGTTTTTAATTCATTTATATAATTGCCTTCTCCCAAGTTGGGAGCATAAATATCTAAAATCTTTATATCTTCTTGTTGGATAGACCCTTTAAGTATGATATAGTGTCCCTCTTCATCCCTTAGTACAGTCTTTAGTTTAAAATCTAATTTGTCTGGTATAAAGATTGTGACCCCAACTTTCTTTTGTTGTCCATTAGCCTGATAAATTGTTCTCTATCCCTTCACTTTCAACCTGGAGGTGTCTTTAGGTCTAAAATGTAGGTCTTATAGCCAGCATATGGCTGGGTCTTGCTTTTTTTTTTTTCCAATCTGATACTCTGTGCCTTTTGATTGGTGCATTTAGCCCATTTACATTCAGAGTAACTATTGGAAGACATGAAAATAGTGCCATTTTATTACCTGTAAAGACCCTGTTTCTGTAGATTGTTTCTGTTCCTTTTTGGTCTATGTTACTTGTTTGGTCTCTCTTTGCTTACAGGATCCCCTTGAAAATTTCTTCAGGGCTTGTTTAGTGATCACAAATTCTTTTAGTTTCTGTTTGTCCTGGAAGCTCTTTATCTATCCTTTTATTTTGAATGAGAGCTTTGCTGGATAAGGTGTTCTTGGCTGCATGTTTTTCTCATTTAGTGCCCTGAATATATCATGCCAGCCCTTTCTGGCCTGTCGGGTCTCTGTGGATAAGTCTGTTGCCAGTCTAATATTTCTACCATTGTAGGCTAAGGAGCTCTTGCTTCAAGCTGCTTTCAGGATTTTCTCTTTATCTCTGAAATTTTCAAGCTTCACTATTATATATCAGGATATTTATCTTTTTTTATTGATTTTGGGGGGCATTTTCTCTACCTCTGGGAATTGAATGCCTGTTTTCTTCCCCAGATTAAGGAAGTTCTCAGCTATGATTTGCTCAAATATACCTTCGGTCCCTCTCTCTTTCTTCTTCCTTTGAGACCCCAGTAATTCTAATATTGTTTCACTTTATGGTGTCACTGATTTCCCAAATCCTCCCCTCATTGTCCATTCATTGTTTTTCTCTCTTTTCCTCAGCTTCCTTCCTTTCCATCATCTTGTCTTCTATGTCACTGACTCTCTTTTTTGCTTCATTTACTCTAGCTGTTAAGGCATCCAATTTAGACTGTATCTCAGTTAAAGCATTTTTAATTTTGGCCTGATTAGATTTTATTTCTGCACTAAAATATTATCTAGTGTCTTTTATTTATTTTTTTCCAAAGCCAACTAGTAAGTTTATAATTGTTATTCTGATTTTTAGGTCTGATATTTTACTATATCCATATCACTTAGATCTGTGGCAGAGAGTATTAACTCTGCTTCTTTCTTTGTGAATTTCTCTTCTAGTCATTTTGTCCAGAGAAGAAGAGATGAACAAGAGAACAAAATAAAAAATATCAACCATGATCTCAGCGAAATGTATAGTAAACTAATCTGAAGAGGTCAGAAACTAAAGAAAAGAAAAAAAAGAGAATAAAGAGAGAATATAATCTTCAAGGTAGACAAAACAAGGTGATCCACTTGGTACTGGGTGTATTTTGCTCTGTCTGTTAGAAGATACCATATCCCAAATTTGTAAAGAAAGAAAAACTTGTATATATACAAAAATAACATTGAATACAGTGAAAGGAAGCCAAAAATGAATATATCTATAAAATGTAAATGTAAAAATGAAAATTGAAAATGACTTAAAATCAAAGAGTTGATAAAATAGGAAACTAGTGGGGCACCTGGGTGGCTCAGTCATTAAGGGTCTGCCTTCGGCTCAGGTCATGATCCCAGGGTCCTGGGATCAAGCCTCACGTCGGGCTCCCTGCTCCGCAGGAAGCCTGCTTCCCCCCCAACTCCCCTGCTTGTGTTGCCTCTTTCACTGTGTCTCTATCTGTCAAATAAATAAATAAAATCTTTAAAAAAAATAAAATGAAACTAGTTGCAAAGGAGAAAAAAGAAAAAAATAAAGTGAAAGACTAAAGTCTCATCATAAAAAACCTAAGTAGCATAACTGATAGAAAAATTTAAAGCAATAATTATAAGGATACTAAGTAGACTTGAGAAGAGTGAAAGACATAAGTGAGACCCTTAACATAGCACAGATAAAGAGCTCGATAAATGAAATGAGAAACATGGGTGATGGACAGAATGGCAGATTTGAGGAAGCAGAGGAACAAATGAATGTCCTAGAAGCCAGAATAATGGAAAGTAATCAAGCTGAACAAAAGACAAAAGAATTATTCAGCCAAAGAAAAGAATGAGACCGATAGAGGGTTTCAAAGATGGTGGTGGAGTAGGAGGCCAATAGGCTCATCTCATCCCATAAACACAACTAGATAACTATCAAATCTTCTTATATAGCCCGGAAGTCAGCCTGCAGACTGACAGAATAAATTCCAAAACTAAAGGGAGAGAAGAGGCCACATCCAAGATTGTAGGAAGAATGGAATCATGGTCTAGGGGAGAAATAGATCACAGGTGCTGCAGAGCAGAGGGAGCCATGGTTGCAGAGAAGGGTGAGAGAGAGAGGAACACAAAGGAGAATGCACAAAGTGAATGTTTCCCAAAGCAATTGGCTTGGAAAATGAGAGTAGCTAATTTTCTTGAGTTAATACAACCAGTGGAGCTTAAAGCCTAGAGTTTTAAAGGGCAGTGAGTTTGGATAGGATAGAACGCAGAGGGCACTGTGCTGTTCCTAGAAAGAAGGCAGGGAAACAACCAGGGGGTAGACTGTGTGGAAACAGCGATCTGAAGAACACCTGGGGCCCACAGTGGGAAGATTATTTGCTCTTCTCAGGAGTACATCACTGAGTCAGCTTTCACAGAGATGCCTCTTTGTGAACAAAAGAGCTAGCTGGCTCTATTTCCCACCCCCACCCCTCAGCATAAGCACAAAGCCTCCTACAGGAAGCAGCAGCACAGTACCAACACTGGTTGCCTAGCTTGCTTATACCAAACCCCACCCCAGGAGTTTTAGAGGGAGAGCCCTCCTCAGTCAAGCTTGCCTCAGACCCAGTGCAGTGGGTCCCTTCCTCAAGAAGTCCAGCAAAAACCCATGCCCACATCACATCCTCCAGCCAGAGAGTTCTTCAGGGCCTCCTTCTGGTGGAAGTGGTGTCAAGTCTCATCTCACAAGCTAACCAAAGTACACCTAGTTAAAACTCACCACATTATGGCCAGGGACCAAACACAGCCCACAGCAGGCAAGGAGACCCACTGCAGATGGCTGGACTAAAGGACAGAACAGCCAAAAGACAATAGCAGAGTGCATACAGCACACACCAAAGACACTCCCTGAAGCACAAGACCCTGGGAAATGCATGACCTCTTCTTCATAAGGCCATTATTTCCAGCAGCAGGAGACATAGCTGGCTTTTCTAAAACAGAAAAGAAGGGAGAGACTTAGACAAAATTCCAAGATGGAGAAATTTATCCCATATGAAAGAAGAAGATAGGTCACAGCCAGAGATCTAAGTGAAATAAGTAATATGCCTGATGGAGAATAAAGGAACAATCATAAGGATATTCTCCAGGCTTGAGGGATAATAAAGAAAGAAGACATCAGGGAGACCATTACCACAGAGATAAAAAAGTTAAAGAATCAATCAGAGATGAAGCGTGCAATAAACAAAATTGGAAACATGCTTGAAGCAATGAACAACAGGCTAAAAGAAGCAGAGGAATGAATTAGTGACATAGAAGACAAAATAATGGAGACTAATGAAGCTGAACAAAAGAGAGAAAGAATTCTTGAACACAAGTATAGTCTTACAAAACCAGTGACTCCATCAAACATAATAACGTTCATATTATGAAAATCCTAGAAGAGAGAAAAGAGGGCAGAAAATATATTTTAATAAATAGTAGCTGAAAACTTCCCTAATCTGGGGAAGGAAACACACATCTAGATAAAGGAGGCATAGAGAACTCCCATCAAAATCAAAAAAACAAGGCCAACACCAAGACATATTGTAATTAAATTTGCAAATATAGTTATAGTGGGGGTGCCTGGGTGGCTCAGTCAGTTAAGCATCTACCTTCAGCTCAGGTCATGATCCCAGGGTCCTGGAATCAAGCCCTCCTTTGGGCTCCCTGCTCAGTGGGGCGTCTGCTTCTCCTTCTCCCTCTGCCCCTCCCCTCCACTTGTGCTCTCCCTCATCCTCTCTCTCTCTCTCTCTCTCAAATAAATGAATGAATGAATGAATGAATAAATAAATAAATAAATAAATAAATAAATAAATAAGTTTAAAGAAGTAAGACAAAAGTCCTTAACTCACTAGGGAAAACTTATAGGGCTTGCTGTAGATTTCTCAACAGAAACTAGACAAGCCAGAAGGGAGTAGTGTGACATATTCAACATGCTAAATGGGAACTATATGCAGCCAAGAACACTCTATCCAACTAGGCTATCATTCAGAATAAGAGAGAGAGTGTCCCAGACAAACAAAAACTAAAGGAGTCCATGCTCACTAAACCAGCCCTGCAAAAAATATTAAAGGGGACTCTCTGAGTGCAAAGGAGAGATCAAAATTGAAAAAACACAAGAAAGAATCAGAGAAAATCCCCCCTAAAAATGACAAAACAAGTAATAAAATGGCAATAAATACATATCTATCAATAATTACTTTGAATGTAAATGGACTAAACACTCCAGTCAAAAGACACAGGATGTCAGAATGGATAAGAAACAAGACCCATCTATATGCTGCCTATAAGAGACTTATTTTAGAGCTAAAGACACCTGCAGATTGAAAGTGAAGGGATGGTGCAACATTTATCACACAAATATATATCAAAAGAAAGCCAGATTAGCAAGAGTTATGTCATACAAACTAGACTTTAAAACAAAGACTGTACAAGAAATAAAGAAGGGCACCATATCATAATAAAGGGGACAATCCAACAAGAAGATATAACAATTGTAAATATTTATGCACCCAACATGGGAACACCCAAATATATAAACAGTTAGTAACAAACATAAACAAACTAATTGATTATAATACAATAATGGTAGGGGACTTTAACATCCCACTTACATCAATGAACAAATCATCTAATCAGGAAGGAAAAAAAGCAAAGGGAAATATGAGAGAGAGAGAGAGAAAGAAAAAGAGAGAGATACCACAAAACAGACTCTTAACTTTAGAGAACAAACTGATGGTTACCACAAGGAGATCAGCAGAGGAATGGGTTAAATAGATGATAAGGATTAAGGAGTGCACTTGTGATGAACACCAGGTTTTGTGTGGAAGTGTTGAATCATTATATTGTATACCTGAAGCAATATTACACTGTATGTTAACTGGAATTTGAATAAAAACTAAAAATAGCAGAACTAAATATACATCAATCAATCAGTAAACAATGGCTTTGAATGGCAAACTGAGCCACATGGACTTAACAGATATTCAAAACAGTTCACCTAAAAACAACAGAATACACATTACTTTCAAGTCCACATGGGGCATTATCCAGAATAGATCTCATAGTAGGTCACAAATCAATCCTTAACAATTACAAAAAATTGAAATCATACTATGTAACTTTTCTGACCACAATGTTATAAAACTAGAAGTCAACAACAAGGAAAAAATTGGAAGGACCACAAATACATGGAAGTTAAGCAACATGCTACTAAACAATGAATGGGTCAACCAGGAAATCAGAGAAGAAATAAATACATGGAAACGAGAGAAAACAAAAACACAAAGGCCCAAAACCTTTGGGACACAGCAAAGCAGTCCTAAGAGGGAAATATATAGCAATACAGGCCTACTTCAAGAAACAAGAAAAATCTCAAACAAATTACCTAACCTTACACCTACAGGAGCTAGGAAAACAAACAAACAAACAACAGCAAATGAAGCCTAAAGAAACCAGAAGGAAGGAAATAATAAAGATCAGAGCAGAAATTAGTGATATAGATACTGAAAAAACAATAAAGCAGATCAACAAAACCAGGAGCTCGTTCTTTGAAAATATTTTTAAAAATGATAAACCTATAGCAAGACTTATCAAAAAGAAATGAGAAACTACCCAAATAAAATTACAAATGAGAGAGGATGAATAACAACCAGCACCACAGAAATACCAATAATTATGAGAATATTATGAAAAATTATGTCAACAAATGGGACAACCTGGAAGAAATGGATAATTTCTTAGAATCATATATACTACCTAAACTGAAACAGAAAGGAATAGAAAACTTGGACAGACCAATAAACTGCAAAGTTACTCAGTAATAAAAAATCTCACAATAAACCAAAGTCCAGGGCCAGTGGCTTCACAGGCAATTTTTTTTCAAACATTTAAAGAAGAGTTAGTATCTATTCTTCTCAAATTATTCCAAAATAGGACACCTGGATGGCTCAGTTGGTTAAGCGACTGACTTCGGCTCAGGTCATGATCCTGGAGTCCAGGGATCGAGTCCCACATTGGGCTCCCTGCTCAGTGGGGAGTCTGCTTCTCCCTCTGACCCTCTTCCCTCTCATGCTCTCTGTCTCTCATTCTCTCTTTCTCAAATAAATAAATAAAATCTTTAAAAAAAATTATTCCAAAAAATAGAAAGGAAGGAAAACTTCCAAATTCATCGAATGAGGCCAGCATTACCCTGATACCAAAACCAGATAAAGATTCCACCAAAAAGAGAGAACTATAAGCTAATATCCTTGATAACATGGATGCAAAAATTTCAGTAAAATACTAACAAACCAAATTCAACATGACGTTAAAAAAAATCATTCACGATGATCAAGTGGGAGTTATTTCTGGGTTGCAAAGGTGGTTCAATATTCTCAAATCAATGAATGTGATACACCATATTAATAAAAGAAAGGATAAGAACCATATGATCATTTCAATAGATGCAGAACAAGCATTTGACAAAGTACAATATCCATTCATGATAAAAGTCCTCAACAAAGCAAGTTTAGAGGATACATACCTAAACATAATAAAGGCCATATGAAAAACACACAGCTAATATCATCCTCATTGAAGAAGAACTGAGAGCTTTTCCTCTGTAGTCAGGAAGAAGACAAGGATGTCCATATTCACCACTGTTACTTAATGGACAGTGTGTGCATAGTCACCAATGTTACTGGAAGTCTTAATCACAGCAGTAAGACAACAAAAAGAAAAGGCAAGCAAATTGGCAAGAAAGAAGTAAAAATTTCACTATTTGTAGGTGACATGATACTCTATTTAGAAATCCCAAAGCCTCCAACAAAAAAACTGCTAGAAGTGATAAATGAATTAAATAAAGTCACTGGATACAAAATCAACATAAAGAAATCTGTTGCAATTCTATACACCAATAATGAAGCAGCAAAAAGAGAAATTAAGGAATCAATGCCCTTTACAAATGTATCAAAAACAATAAGATACCTAGGAATATATCTAACCAAGGAGGTGAAAGACCTGAAAACTATAGAACACTGATTAAAGAAACTGAAGATAACACAAAGAAATGGAAAGACATTCCATATTCATGGACTGCAAGAATAACTAATGATAAAATGTCTAAACTACCCAGAACAGTCTACACATTTAAGGCAGTCCCTATCAAAATACCACCAACATTTTTCAAAGAGCTGGGACAAACAATCCTAAAATTTATATGGAACCACAAAAGATCCCAAATAGCCAAAGCATACTTGAAAGAAAAGCAAAGCTGGAGGTATCCCAATTCTTGACTCCAAGTTATATCACAAAGCTGTAGTCATCAAAACAGTATGATACTGGCACAAATATAGACACCTAGTCCAATAGAACAGAATAGAAAAAACAGAAATGAACCTACAATTAAATGGTTAATTAATCTTTGATATAGCACGAAAGAATACCAATGGGAAAAAAGAATGTCTCCTTGGCAAATGGTGTTGGGAAAACTGGACAGCAACATGCAAAAGAATGAAACTGGAGCACTTTCTGACACTGTACACAAAAGTAAGTTCAAAATGGATTGGAGACCTAAATTTGAGATCTGAAACCATAAAAATCCTAGAGGAGAACACAGGCAGTAACTGCTTTGATAAATGCCATAGCAAGATTTTTTCTACATATTTCTCTTGTAACAAGGGAAACAAAAGCAAAAATAAACTATTGGGACTTCATCAAAATGAAAAGTTTCTATACAGCAACGGACACAATCAACAAAACTAAAAGGCAGCCTATGGAATGGGAGAAGATATTTGCAAATGACATATCTGATAAATGGTTAATATCCAAAATATATAAAGAACCTATAAAACTCAACACCCAAAACATTAATAATCAAATTTTAAAAAATGGTCAGAAGATATGAATAGACATTTTTCCAAAGAAGATGTACAGATGGCCAACAGGCACATGAAACGATGTTCATCATCACTTACCATCAGGGAAGTGGAAATCAAAACTACAATGAGATATTACCTCACACCTCTCAGTATGGCTAAAATCAACAACACAAGAAACAATGGGTGTTGGTAAGAATGTGAAGAAAGGGGCATTTTCTTGTACTGTTGGTGGGCGTGCCAACTGGTAAACATTATGTATGTTCCTTAAAAAGTTAAAAATCCATCTACCCTGCTATCCAACAATTGCACTACTAGGTATTTACCCAAAGAATACAAAGATACTAATTCAAAGGAATGCATGTACCCTGATATTTAGAGCAATATTATCTACAATAGCTAAATTATGGAAAGGGCCTTAATGTCCATCAACTAATGAATGGATAATGGAGATGTGGTATGTGGTATATGGTATACATAATATATATGTATACATATATATCCATATATATAGATTACTCAGTCATGGAAAAGAATGAAATCTTGCCATTTGTAAGGACATGGGTATAGCTACAGAGTATTAGGTTAAGCAAAATAAGTTAGTCAGAGAAAGATCAATACCATATGATTTTACTCATATGTGGAATTTAAGGAAGAAAAGAGCAAAGGGAAAAAAACAAAGAGGGAGGCAAATCACAAAACAGACTCAACTATAAAGAACAAACTGATAGCAAAGGAGAAAGGGGTGGGTGCTTGGATTAAATAGGTGGTGGGGTTGAAGGAGTGCGCTTGTGATGAGCACTGGGTATTGTAGAGAAGGGTTGAATCAATATATTGTACACCTGAAACTGACATTACACCGCGTGTTAACTAACTGGAATTTAAATAAAAGCTTTAGGGGCAGCTGGGTGGCTCAGTCGTTAAGCGTCTGCCTTCGGCTCAGGTCATGATCCCAGGGTCTTGGGATTGAGCCCGGCATCGGGCTCCTTGCTCCACGGGAAGCCTGCTTCTCCCTCTCCCACTCCCCCTGCTTGTATTCCTTCTCTTACTGTGTCTCTCTCTGTCAAAAAAATAAATAAAATCTTTAAAAATAAATAAATAAATAAAAAATTTAAAAATTGTTTTCTTGTCTACTATGCTGCTTTTTTATTTGAAATATAGTTGATGTCTCTTTCTCTCATTTTTAAATGTAATAATTTATAGCTATTAATTTCTTTCATATCACTGCTTTCTCTGTATCCCATAAGTTTTGGTATATTGTCTTTTCATTTTCATTTGTCACAATATATTTTTCTGATTTTTTCTTGAACTCATTGATTGAGTGTATTGCTTAACTTCCAGATATTTGTTAAATTTCTACTTTTCATTCTGTCATTGATTTTTAGTTTCATTTCATTATGCTAGGAAAAGATTATATGATGTTAAGTTTTGTTCAACTTATTAATACTTGTTTTATGACTTAAAATTTGGTCTATCCTGGAGAATGTTCCATGAGCACTTGATAAAAAATGTGTATCCTGCTCTTGTTGGTTGGAATGTTCTGTATATATCTGTTAGGTCCAACTGGTCTATAACATTTTTCAAATCCTCTATGTAATAATTGATCTTCTGTCTGGTTGTTCTATCCATTGTTGAAAGTGATGTATTAAGGTCTCTTACTATTATTCAACAGTGTATTTCTCCCCTCAATTCTGTCAATATTTGCCTCATATATTTTTGAACTCTGGCTATTTCACATATATATTCATCAGGAATATTGGCTTATATATTTCCTTTTTTATGTTCTTACCTGGATTTTGTTTCAGGGTAATGCTGGCCTCAGTAAATGAGATCGGCAGTGTTCCATCCTTGCTGGAAACCTTGGGGACCTTGGTGTTGGAATAGGTTGAAAGCCTGGGAGAGGGTAGTCATTTTGGTACTGAGCTCTTCTAAATCTCTGGGTTTACAGGTGCCCCCCAGAGCCTGGGTTGCAGGTATTGATTGGGAGCCTGAAGCCACAGGAGCCATCCAGGGCAGCAGGAGTTAGCCAGCGCTGAAATGTTCTGGGAACCTCTGGAGCCTGTTAGGAGCCTATTGCCACAGGAGCTGCCCAAGGTCACAGGAGCCAGTTGGTGCTGAGGTAAGCTAGAAGCCTATGTTTATGGGAGCCTGTCAGGAATCTAGTGTTTGGTGGGCTGGATCCTGGAGCCTCTGAGGCTGCCTGAGATCATGGAAGCCAGCAAGCAACAGAGTTAACTGGGGGCCTCAATTCACAGGAGCGCTCTAGGAGCCTAGAACTGAGGAAGATGATGGGAGTGCAGAATCACTTGGATCCACTGGCCACCTGGGACTGCTGGAGCTGGCTGGTTTCCTCATGGGACAGAAGCTTGAGTTTGCAGGTGCCCTCTGAGAACCTGGAGTCCAGGAAGTCACCTAGAATCAAGGAGTTGCCTGGGGCTGCTGAAGCTGAAAGGTACCAGTGTGAGATGAGGGCTTGGCTTCATGGGAGCCTGCTGGAAGCCTGGTGCTATAAAAACCACATGGGTCCATGGGAGTTACATGGGGCCACTGGTGTCAGCAGGTGCCAGGATGATCTGGGGGCCTAGATTTGTGGGGTCCTGCTGGGATCCAAGTGCCATTGAGACAACCTGGTGTATCAGGAGCTTCTTGAATTCACCAGAGCTGGCAGGTACTGGGGTGAGCTGGGGATCTGGGTCCCTGGAAGCCCACTGGGACCTGGGTGTCACAGGAGCTACCAAAGTCCACCAGAGCTGTCAGAGACCTGGGTGCAACAGGAGCCTGGGTTACCAAGAGCCTATTGAAAGTCCTGCAGTATAAGCTACCTGGAGTCATGGGAGATACTTGTGGCTGCTGTAGACAGGAACCAGGGTGAGCCAGAGACCTGGACTTGTGGTAGCCTACTGGAAGCCTTGTCATAGGAATTGCTTTGGGACACTGGAATAAGCAGATGCTGAAGTGATCCTGGGACTGGGTTCATGGGAACTCACCAAGAACTTTGTGCCAAGGACAGCATTTGGGGCTGCCAGAGCCAGTAGGCACTAAGGTGCGATGCGGGCCTGTGTTCCTAGGAGCCCTCAGGGAGCCTGTGCCAAGGGATCCTCCTGGGGTTGCTGGAATTAGCAAGTAAGGAGGTGAGCAGGAACTCAGTTTGTGGGATCCCACAGCAGTCCTCCTATGAAAGTTGCCTGGGGCTGTGTGAGCTGCCTGAGGCCACCAGAGTAGGCAGCCACTGAGGTAAGTTGGGACTGTGTTCACTGGAGCCCCCTGGGACCCTGGTGCCAAAGACACCATTCGGAGCTGCTGGAACTGCCTGCAGAAGCTGGAGCCAAAAAGTGTGAGGGTAATGGGTGGCCTGTGTTTGCAAGAGCCTGTGGGGAGCAACTGAGAGCTGTAGGAGTTGGCCTGGTGCTGGGGTGGGTCCACTCTTGGATTTGTGGTAAAATTGGATGCTCACTCCATTCTCCTTGTCCCATGGGGAAGTTGTCTCTCTCAATGCTGGAACTCCTGGGCTTGGGGGAGCGCTCATAAGGTAATGTGAATCTATCTTTCATACCCACTTCAATACGTCCTTTGTTATTTCTGGGCTTTACCCAGGTGCTATGATCACTGGAATCTTTGCTCTTGTGAAGATATTTTCATGGATGGATAGTTGTTCAAATTGATGCTGGGGGTGGGGGGACAGACAAGCCATAGAAATTCCTATGCCACCATTTTGCTGATACCACTTTTCTCAAAGATCTCTTTCTGATTTTGTCTTTTTAGACATATTTTAAAATAAGACTAGCTGTTCTCTGATGGCCAGAACCTCTATGTATTCCAAATCCGGTAAGGTTTAATTAGTTATGATCCAGATAAGATTATTTAATCACTCAGATACTAAATTTAGCATATGGCTCTGGGATGTTTGTATGAGGGTCTCCATGACTTTAGATGAAATGTTAACTTGGCAAATTCAGCTGTCCATATTAAAAGAGAGGCAACCAAATCCTGTTCTCCACCACTTGGAATATAATCTAAATTATATAGACCTGGATTTGGTAAAGATTTCATAAACTTAGCCCTAACTTTATATATATATATATATATATTATATATATATAATATATATATATATGTTCACCAAGAACTTTGTGCCAAGGTCAGCATTTGGGGCTGCCAGAGCCAGTAGGCACTAGGGTGAGTTGGGGGCCTGTGTTCCTGGGAGCCCTCAGGGAGCCTGGTGGCAGGGCATCCTCCTGGGGTTGCTGGAATTTGCAAGTAAGGAGGTGAGCAGGACCTTAGTTTGTGGGATCCCACAGCAGTCCTCCTGTAAAAGTTGCCTGGGGCTGTGTGAGCTGCCTGAGGCCACCAGAGTAGGCAGGCACTGGGGTGATTTGAGATATATATACATCATTATAGTCTAAGATACAGGTTTTTAATAAATATGACACTGGGATACTAATTTTGAAGATAGTAATGTGCTTTTACCTTTTAACATTTACTCATGTATGAGAGTCTCCATATTTTGTTAGATATGCCCACTTCCTTCATTGTTTATGTTCTGTGCATATGTGTGTGTTAGAATTGTAACAGGAATGCAAAAAAAAAAAAGATGTCAATATTAAACTTTTAGCATGTAAAATAGGATTTTCCCCTAATCTGTAGCAGGCAACAATCTTGAAAAATGAGTATTGTCAAAAGAGGGAAAAAAATATAAAAACTTTTTAAAAGTTTCCTTTGACATATAGAAAGCCAGGTTGGTGTAATAGGAAGTTCATGTGGTATCTTCCACAGACAAGAGAGAACATATTCTTTCCATCATTCAGGTTGGGGCTTACTGTATCCAGGAAGAGGAATATTATGTAAAAGAAGTCCATTGCAAAGAGGAAAAGTAACTTGAAAAATTTCTCCCTCTGCCTTAGATGACTGTGGTAAGAGAAAAAGGACAGAATGATCACAGGTAAGGAAACATATGTTTTATGGTCTTTCTTTTCCTGGACCAAGATTTCAGGCTAGAAGTCTTATTAGAGAGCTTAAGAGCAAATCTGAAATCAGAGGAATTTTTGTTCTAGTCTTTATTTGGGACTCTAGGCAGCAACCTTCTTTCAGTGTTCCCTCCATATCAAAATGGGTCAGCAACCACATGTGAGTCAAGTTAAAGAATGACATAAGCAGAGGAAGGAACCAAGTTTAGTGCCCTAGTCTCCTTAAGCTCCTGTGTGGTGTAGAAGGAATTTAGATGTTTCCTGCATGCCCTATGGAAATACAGGTAAAGTAGTTGATGGTGTTGTCTGGAAAGTCATCATACAGGCTGAGTGCTGCAGAGTGGGAGATCCTAAGCAAGGTTGTAGTCATTACAGAAAAATCAAAAACTATCATTGTCTTTCCAATATGAGTACAGTGTCTGAATGCATCAGCCCTTCCACTAGTTGAGAGAATATATAAAATAACTCCATTTCTTATCCTTGTTAGCTTAAACCAGCCTCATAGGTCATCTCCACTACAATATAGTAACAAGGGGCTTACACATATAACTCATTTTCCCAACTTGGTTTGACTGAGGCAAACACAGTTATGTTTTATTGCCCTGAGCCTCTGTATTATCTCCATTCTAAATGCTCAGATTTACTTAAACTTTGGCAATCCAGCTAAGCCATAGTGGCCTAAACACAATTTTCAAATACAGCTATTCAGCAGTAGCCCTGGGTGATATATGGAGATATATATAGATATAGATATATAGAAAGATATTATTGGGGCGCCTGGGTGGCTCAGTTGGTTAAGCGACTGCCTTCGGCTCAGGTCATGATCCTGGAGTCCCGGGATCGAGTCCCACATCGGACTCCCTGCTCAGCGGGGAGTCTGCTTCTCCCTCTGACCCTGCTCTCTCTCTCTCTCTCAAGTAAATAAATAAAATCTTTAAAAAAAAAAAAAAGAAAGATATTATTAGTCTATATATATTACTAGTCAATATCTGATTTAAGTGAAGTAAGCCCAAATAGACCATCAAGAAAATACTCTTCAATCTCTGCTTACTTGACCAGGCATGACTCTGGACACAGTCTCCCTATTGGTGCCATCTAGCAGTGACTGGAGCATTGTCAAACTGGGTTGTGATCAGTCTGATAGGTTCTTTGTTCTTTCTTTTCCATTGACCCATCCTCCAATTTAACTTGACAGGCCAGACTTTGCTCTAGGGGTAAAAGTTACATAAGACTACGCCTACATGGATTTGAATAAGATGAATTTAACAATTCAATAGAGCTGTGTGTGTATTTATTTTTTACAGCATTTCTATGTCTCCATCTCTACACCCTTAGAACTGAAGATGACTATAGACCTCTATTTATAATTAAAGACAGTGGCAGTGATAAGAAACAAAGGAGGGAAATTTTATTTTTGTGTTTAAATATTTTAGCTATTGGGACAATAAATATAAAAACAAAATTTAAGCTGCACATAACATAATAACCACTTAACACTATAACCAGAGCAAATAGATTTTATTTAAATTCATTTTGTCAAAATACAGATATTTTTGTACAACGTATGTTGCTCTTTTTTAAAACTTAAAAGGTAGTAGTACATATTACAAGCATCTCTCTGGGTTTTATTTGTTGGTTTCATATACTACAATACAAAGCCTTTTAAAAAGAACATTGCATAAATCCTAAAATCACATGTTTACTTGAAAAGTTACTTTCATATAGAAGTTTTTTTCAATATTTTCTCTTAAATATTTTTATAATGGGATAAATGGAAGTAGGGATTTAAAGGTAAAATACTACCCAGCCAGCTATTTTTTTTTTTTAAGATTTTGTAGTGCATATATCCTTAACATTTTCTTCTGGATGAATATAATATTAACAGAAACATGTATTGCTGCATAAAATATAATTACAGAACTAACCATGAATATTGAACAGTTTGGTCTTCCCATGTGTTAATATTGTAGAACATCTTCTCAATTTTCCTGTTCTTTGAAAATTGTTTTGTTTTTGAAAAATTCTTTAACTTAATGATAGTTGTTTATAGAGTTCAAAGAAATGTCTGAGAATACTATTTTCTATACAAGCGAGGCCTTGACACTCTAAAGCTGAGGTCACATTTTATCAATATGATAAATATTTACTATTTTATTATATAGATTGTATATGAAATTACAATATTTTACTGGTAACAAATTTAGTAAGACAATACGTTAAAAATACTAAATTTGTATGTGTGCTTTATAAGATGGTACTGTAAAAGAGTAAGTCTGTGAAAATTTTAATATACTGTGATCAGCATAAAATATTATGTAAATCAGTTATTTTTTTAGCCCTAACCCAGTAATAGCCTTCCTATTGTTAAAATGAGGTATTATTTAGCTATTTGGTATATTTTTGAATAAGAGAATGATGTCTTACTGAAAAATCAGACTTCATATTTTAAGCTTTAGATGTTTTCTTTTATATTGTATTTCAGAAAATAGAGTACCTTTTGTGTTTTGAAATAGAAAATGTTCTTCTCCTATTCTTAACTTAAAAATTACCAATGCTTTTACAACCTTTCATACCTTGGTCACTATTGATTTCCCTTAAAAATTTTAGTAATGAGGCTAAACCTAGACTATTGGATTTCCACTTATATTATCAGCTGCAACAACACATACATTTAACACCTATATGTAATTCATGTTTGAAAACTTGCTTTAACTTCACAAATGAAATTATAACTACATATTAAAATGACACAATAATGTTCATGTTTGATTACTAATTGAAGGAAATAACACGTTTCTTCTCTTCTTCCGAATCCATTTTGTGAAATGACCAGTTTCACTCCTATTGATAAAGATAGCTTTATGGCAGCTTCACCACCACAACACATGCACCAGCTCTTCCAATGTTGACAGGAACTTCCTAACAGAGAAAAAAAAGAAAAAGTAAGGAAAGAAATTCTGTCTTAATGAACTTTGTCTTCAGCATAATATATATATATATAAACCATGTTGGAGTTGAACAAGTCCTTAGCTATTCTGGTCCAACCTTCACCTGGTATAAAGATGGAAATTGCAGCCCAAATAACTGTCCAGTGTGGTGGAAAGAATATATTATTTAAATGATGTAGAGCTGAGTCTGAGAAGCAGGTGATTTTGGTCGATAATTTTCTCATTTGAAAAATTACAGCTAATAAAAATTACACCTAAAATTATTAGCTTGAAATCCTTCGAGGTTTTTGTTAGGGTTAAGTGAGATAATGAACAAAAATAATTTGGCAGATAGTGATTATAATTCCAGTATTTGTTAGTTCTCTTTCACTCTTTCCAAGGTCACACGATGAAACAGTGAAAATCCAGGAATAGAATCTAGGTCCTTTAAGCTACTGGTCTGCAATTTTCAGAAAAGTAAATTCCACAAGCTTAGGAAACATTTTGATTATTGTATTTGACTTAACAACTCCTGTTTGCTATTTTTTTTTCTTCCATTCCTAGTTGGTTCTAAACACTGATAAAATAAGGAGCTACCTACATGGCAGAATTTGAGTGTTTCTGAGGGTCTTAACAAATCAAATTGTTGGAGGAGATAGAAAGCCATTGTCAGCTGTCATTATATTAATACATATTTATTGAGAACAGTAACCAGCTTACTGTGTAGAATATAGAACAGCATGAAGTCAGTATAAGGGAAGGTGAAGTTAAATACAAAATAAAAATGTTTGCCTGTTTGTGGAAATGATGAGGAGTTAATCATACTTTATTATTTTTTTATTAAGCCGCCATTTAATTAACAGAACACCATTAGATATTTTTTTTAATAAATGCAGTGTTATCACTAGAAAAAAATGTCAAAAGCATCAAGTTTGCCTTTAGCATCCCCAAGATGTCTTTCTTGTACTCTCCTTAGAATTTCTTCTGTTAGATACCCAGCATTCTTGAGAGGGTTTAATCCAGTCTCTCATTGTTCACTAAATTCCTTGAATGACTGATTAAGAATTAAGACTGTTGTAGTTTATACAATCTCTATAAAAGGGGACTGAAAAAAATTTTCCCTGGTCAACAACCAATAAGAAGGCACAGATATTTGTTGATAAGGACATTGCACTTTGGTTCTCAAGTCATAATACATACTTAGAAAGTTGGCCAGATAAGTCTTCCAAATTATTGAATTGGATTCACTTGAGTAAAGCTTTTGAATTATCAAATTGGATTCACTTTTCTATGAAAGGAATGAGTCCATAAAGCCAAGAGAATGTTCTGTTCTCTTTCATATAAGTATTGATGGATCCTGCCAATGATAAATTAGATCAACTAACTGTATTCAATAGTATAGGTAAAGCAAATACTGCAAATTTCACTAAAAGATTCTGGGTAGGCCCTAATTCCAAACATATATTCTAAAGGCTTTTATTAAAACCTGAAATGTACTAATTTCAATACTTTAAATGACAGTACCTCTTTCCATTCATCTTTCTGTGCATCATATGACTCAACAGTGTTCAAATAAGTATGTCCATCATATCCTCCAACCACATAGAGTTTGTCTCCAAGGGGACATACAGCAACAGCATCTCGAGGAACACTCAGAGGTGCTACAGTTGACCATGAATCATTTTTTGGATCATACCTTAAGAGTTTAGGAAGAAAATTAAAAGATGAAGTCCAATAATGTTAAAAATAAGACATTAATAAAATGTATACTTACCCAATATAAGGAATTAAAAACATCTTATAAATAGCAAGTTTAGTCTATTAAATGTTCAAAATAAGTACATGACAAAATTCTTTTCAACCATAAGACATCACTCAAAGCATATCAAAAATGTATTTCCTTTCCAAAGTACTATGCATCCTTTGATTAGTACTTAGATTCTCTATGAGGAAATTTCACATATTAGCATCTTATCATTACGAGAAAAATGTCCCCTCTCTCTTTTAGTATGCTGGTTGGAAACCTTTTGTTTTTCTCTTATTCTTTGTTTGTCAAAAGTTTTTTGTGAGATGCCTTATCTTGTTCATGTGAGAGCCCACATTTCAAGTAAATCTGAATATAATTGCCTCCTTGTTTTGTAGAATGTAGTACCCTGGTTTTAGTATTATTTGTAGTTAGACTGACCATAGTTTTATCCTATCATTTTCCCCATGAGTGTTCCAATTTATCTTCACAGGAGGAATTTTTCCCATTTTAATCTGAAGTTAACTCTTTATCCCTAAACCTTTTCTGTAAGCTAAATGAAAGAGAATTCAGTAAGTAATAAAACCTTCTCCAGGAATTCTTTCCTAAAATTTGAAGCCTTAAAAAAAAAATACTAAAATCTGAAAGGGGTGGGCAATGAAAAAAAACTTACATAATTATACGTGAAAATGTTCTCTGCTTTTATATTGGCCTATTTGTAAAACCCAGTGAAAAAAGTTTATTTTACAGAATAATTTTTTATTTATTACCTTCTACTAATTTTCTTATATTTCTATTACCTCTTTTATTTCTGTTTTCATCTCTTAAGATATATTTGAAATTATCTGATCTCAGCTTCCATTTGAACTTGGTCTCACATCTAGTAATATTTTTAATAATATCTGAAATCAGCAAGAATTAAAATAACCTCAGTGTTCCATACATATTGTTGATTGTCATGTAGTGTATCATCTTCAATTCTGCTGTTATAATAAAACCCAGAACCAGAAAATCCATAACTGTATGATTTAGCTAAGCTAAATGTTCAACACATTTGCTATTACTAATTGGTGCTCTCCTCAACTAACAGACTACATACATAAATGAATGGTGAACCAGGGCTCACAGAAGGATTTCCTTACAAATTTGCATCTAAACTTGACTTTCCTGTATGTGCATAATAATTAATGCTCAAAGATCTGTCTAATATTAATATTATCTTGCTATTGTTTGATTAACAAGAGAGATTTGGGTAACATTGAATCTTTTGAAGAAAATAATTGGCAATAAGGTTATTATCTGTAAAGACAAACAGGAGAAGTTATTAAAGAAAAAGCACTTATTTGTGGAACATAAGGAATAATATGGAGGGCATTAGGAGAAGGAAGGCAAGGATGAAGGGGGGGAATCAGAAGGGGAGACGAACCATGAGAGACTCTGGACTCTGAGAAACAAACTGAGGGTTTTAGAGGGGTGGGGGACTGGGTTAGCCCGGTGATGGGTATTAAGGAGGACACGTACTGAATGGAACACTGGGTGTTATATGAAAACAATGAATCATGGAACACTACATCAAAAACTAATGATGTACTGTATGGTGACTAATGTAACAAAATAAAATAAAATTTTAAAAAAGTTAGCCACTATATCACTTTAAAATTAAAATAACATCATATCTCTCCCTTTTTATTTTTGTTTTTCTGTCTCTCCTTACTTTGAATAACAGTATATATATTCTAGTAGAAACAAGATGGAGCTGAAGTAAAGAGAATTAGCTATGGACTTATTCCTACACTTAGAGAAATTAGGAATAATTTGCTTGACTACTTTACCTCAGTTTTCTCATCAACATTATAGAAATAGTAATCCCTGAATCAACCAACTTGTTTATGTGATGATTTTAGAAACATTTAAATTATCACCTTAAATAATTGAATGAGATTCTTAAAGTACTGAGTAGGCCAACATTGTTTTAGTTGTAGAAAACAGTCAGAAAAATTGTCTCAGACATAAAAATGAGGATTATCTGATTCCATAGAATGTGAACTTTTGATTGGTTTTCTACTAATAGAACTATTTTACAATTCTGTAGGTGTTAAGTTGTAGAAAACTGTTTTCTTGTACAAATGAATTTTGCCTAATGGAGATAGAATTAATTTCCACCATGTAGAAATGACCACCAAAGATTAAATTTTACTCTCCATAGGTTATTAACTACTTTTGCACCTATTAACAATTTTTTTCAGTATTCCTAATTGTCTATATGTCTTTTCTTCAAAGACCCTTTTGAACCAGTTTTAACATCTTATGGGTTACCTCATTAATTAATGAATCATAAAATCCTTGGCCCATGTTAATTTTATATTTGTATGAAGTCATAATTATAATATTTTGAAAATTATATTTTAACATTAACCATTTTCTCAAGGTCTTTTCAAAGAAAATGCCAATAAGGGGATAATAATAGTAATAACAATAATGATCATTACAAAAATAATACAAACAAAAACAACCATCAACTAACTTCTGCTGAGTACTTAACAGGTACAAGACAATGTACTAAGTTCATTATCATTTATTATATTGTACTCTATGGGATTGACACTGTAATTATTCCCTTTTTTTCACATGAGGAAACTGGTGTTTGTGGATGTAAAATAACTGGATCAAGGTCACCTAACTTGTAAATAGTGAAATTGGGATTTGAACTTAGATTTGTGTGTCTTCAAACAAAATACTTTTAACTAGTATGCTATATATTTTTTAGTACATGTGAAGTGCTTTTTTCCCTTAAATTTTTTAAAGATTTATTTATTTATTTGAGAGAGAGCACAAGTGGTGTGAGGGGCAGGGGGAGAAGCAGGTTCTCTGCTGAGCAGGGAGCCTGATGAGGGACTCTACCCCAGGACTCCAGGAGCATCACCTGAGCTGAAGGCAGATGTTCAATTGACTGAGGCACCCAGGTGCCTCTCCATTAAATTTTTTAACTGTATCTGAATTTTTAAAAAAATCAGTATATTTGGAAATGTAATTATGTCAGTCAATAAGGTTAAACATTTAATTATTAGGATGTTTGTATATATTTAATTTTGTAGTTTGCACTATGAATTTTATCAAAAAATATGAACTGAGTTTATGTTTTTCTAGTTGTGTGTGTAAATGTCTATTTAAAATAGTATTGACACTTTAAGAAATTGTTAGGTTATTTTTATAGTGAACAGTCTGTTGTCCTAAAATAGAGCCCAACTCCTTTCTCTTTCAGGTATTAATGTACAATTCCACAATGTCAGGTGTTCATAAAGTAAAGCCAGGGAAATGTTGGCATAGTAAGAGGTTATAAGATGGTTATTTAATTAAAATATTTTGTGTATTCTAGATATTTTTTCTTATGAAATGTGTCCTTTTCCTTACCAAACTTAGTTTTGTAGACCTATACATTTAGGTACAAGGAACCAAGCAAATGCAACACAAGTTATACCATTAAGATCTAACAAAAAGCCTTCAAAGCTGTAGTGAAACAAAACATGGATTCTAACATCCATAACAAAAATCTCTTACTAACTTGGATTTATTACAAGAAAATTGCTGTCATAAGGGCTTAAGGCATTATATCTGTCTATATATTTACATGATTTAAGTTTTAATTAAGGTGAAATTTTTGTGAATTCAGGTTGTTTTCATAGTAACAAAACTTCATGACCTTTTATTTACTAGATATAATCATATAACTGAGATATCACACAGTCAGAAGTGACAGCTCTGATCTCAGGCTAGTAAAATCCATGGGAAGTAGTACTACACATGTCTTGTGAAAGATATAGGGATATTACAGATATACATAGAACTGGAGCAAGAGATTACTGCTTGAAGATTATAATAGAAGAACTATGGCCTAAGAAGCATCATGGCTGAGACTCTTAAACAAAATAAGACATTTATTTTTTAATATTTATTTATCTATTTGAGAGAGAGAGAGAGAGAAAGTAGGGGCAGAGGGAGATAGAGAGAATCTCAAGCAGACTTCCTGCTGAGTGTGGATCCCGATGCAGGGCTCGATTTCACAATCCTAAGATCATGACTTGAGCAGAAATCAAGAGTCAGATGCTTAACTCACTCAGCCACCCAGGTGCCCCAACAAAGAATCAAAAGCACACACTCATAAAATGGTCCAGGAAAAACACACCTAAGAAAGGTCTGAAAAGGCCTCAAGTCTTCATGCTGGCTTGATCCCAGTCACAGAACATAACCTGCTTATTAGTGAGGTTTCCCTATGAATGGAGCTTATCTTCAGAGACTGGGAAAGGTATCTGTTATTTCAAATGCCCAGTTTTCCACAAAAGATCACAAAGAATACAAATGAACAGGAAAGTGGGTTTCATTCAAAAACAAAACAAAACAAAACAACAACAAAGAAATCTCCAGAAACCATCCCTACAGAAACACAGGCTTCTGACTTACTTACAAGATAAAGCCATTAAGATGACTGTTTTATATATGCTCAAAGAGCTAAAAGAAAAACAGACTAAAGGGAACTAAAAGATCAGGAACAAAAAGAAAACTAAAAGAAATCAGTAAATGATAAATGAACAAAACAAGGACAATAACAAAGGGAAATAAATTATGAAGAACCAAACAGAAAATCTGGAGCTGAAAAAATAAAATCACTGAATTGAAAAATCACTAGAGGGGTTCAGTAGGTGACTCAGATGGGCAGAAGAAAAAATAAGTTAACTTGAGACAAGTCATTTAAAATGATCAAGTCTAGGGAGCAAAAAGAATAAAGAAAAGTGAACAGAGTCTAAGGGACTTATGAGACATCATCAAGTGGATCAACATAGGCATTTTGGAAGTCCTAGAAGAAGAGGAAGAGGAAGAAATAATATTTGAAGAAATAATAGTTAAAACTTCCAAAATTCTAAGTAAATATGAGTCTACAAATCCAAAAATCTAAGTGAACCTCAAGTAGGACAAATCTAAACAGACCCACACTGGGGTGATATAATAAAACTGTTGAACATCAAAAACGAAGAGATAATCGTGAAAGAGAAAAACATTTTTGACACACAAGTGATCCTCAATAAGAGTATGAACAAATTTCTCATTAGAGAACCGAAAGAAGTAGGAAGATACATTTAAAGTGCTTAAAGAAAAATCCTGTCAACTGAGAATTCTCTAACTGGCAAAATTGCCCTTCAAAAAAGAGGGAAATATTAAGACATTCCCAGATAAACAAGTAAAGGAGTTTATTACAAGCAAATCTGCCCTATAAGAAATTCTAAAGTTAGGGGTGCCTGGGTGGCTCAGTCGTTAAGTGTTTGCCTTCGGCTCAGGTTGTGATCCTAGGGTCCTGGGATCGAGCCCCATATCGGACTCCCTGCTCTGCAGGAAGCCTGCTTCTCCCTCTTCTGCTCCCCCTTCTTGTGTTCCCTATCTGGCTGTGTCTCTCTCTGTCAAATAAATAAATAAAATCTTTAAAAAAAAAAAGAAATTCTAAAGTTAGTCCTTCAAGTTGTAATTAAAAAAAAATACTAAACAGTAACTCAAAGTCATATGAATATATAAAGTTCTCTGGTAAAAGTAAAAACATGGACAAATATGAAAACTATTATTTTAATTTCAGTTTATATCTCTATTGTTTGTTTTTGTATAGGCCTTAAAAGACAAAAGCATGAAAATAATTAAAAACTATGTTAGTAGAGGGGTGCCTGGGTGGCTCAGTCAGTTTCTTGATTTTAGCTCAGGTCATGATCTCAGTGTTGTTGGACTGAGCTCTGCCTTGGGCTACATGCTCAGTGGAGAGTCTGCTTGAGATACTCTCCCTCTTCCGCTCCTTATGACCCCCCCCTCAAATACATAAATAAATCTTAAACAAAGCTATGTTAATACATACACAATATATAAAGACAATTTGTTATATCAAAAACATAAAGTAGGGAAGAGGGCAGACCTGTAAAGATTAGAATATTCTTATGCAATTGAAGTTAAGTTGGTATCAATTTAAAATAGACTGGTAAATTTTTAGGTTGTTACATGTAATCCCCATGATGACCACAAAAGAAATAATTTTAGAATATACAAAAAAAGGAATTAAGAGCATTATCAAAACTTGTCACTATGAAAAATCAACGAAACACAATGAAGGCAAGAAGATAGGATATGAGGGACAAAAAAGCTATAAAATATATGAAAACAAATAACGAAATGGCTATGTTAAATCTTTCTCAATAATCACTTTAAATGTCAATGGATTAAATTCCCCTATTAAATGCCATACCTTGGTAGAAGAATTAAAAAAAAAAAAAAAAACCAGAATCCAGCTATATGCTGTCTACAAGAGACTCATTTTAGATCTAAGGAAGCACATAGGTCAAAAGTGGAAGAACAGAAAAAAAATCGAGGTAAATTGTAACCAAAAGACAGTAAAGGTGAATATAATAATATTATACAAAATAGACTTTAAGACAAATGCTGTTATAATAAGAGAAAAAAAGCACATTATATAATGATAAAAAGGTCAATTTACAAAGAACGTATAACAATTATAGACATAAAAGGACCAAACACCAAAGTTTCTAAATACATGAAGGAAACATTGACAGAATTAGAGGGAGAAATAGCTCTACAGTAATAGGAGAATTTAATTCTTCATTTTTCATAATAGATTTAATGACCAGACAGAAGATAAATAAATACATAGAAGACTTGAACATTATAGACCATTTGAACCTAATTTATACATATATACATATATATACACAAAGATATATATATGTATATGTATTTGACAAAATCATATATATTTTCAACAACAAACAGCAAGTATATATATAAACACACATATATATAAACACATATATATTCTAATATGTTTTACCTAATAAAAACAGAAAAAACATTTTTTCTCAAGTAAACATGGAAAATTACCCAAGATAGAGCATATGTTAGCACATAAAACAAATTTTAATAAATTTAAAAAGTTGAAAACATGCAAGGTCTTTTCACAATGAAATAAAACTATAAATCAACAGCAAAAGGAAATCTGGAATAACCACAAATATATGAAAATGAAAGAACATGCACTTAAAAAAGCCAATGAGTCAAAGAATATAAGGAAATTAGAAAATGAAAATGAAAGCATGACATACCATATCTTATGGGATGTGGAAAAAGCAGGGCTATGTGGAAAATCTATGGCTATAAATGCTTCCATTAAAAAGAAAGAACAATTTCAAATCAACAACCTAACTTTACACCTTAAGAAAATATAAAAAGAAGAAAAACTAACCCCAAAGCTAACATAAGGAAGGGAATAACAGATTAGACAATAAACAAATAATGAAGAAAATTTAAAAATAGAGAAAATCAATGAAATTGATAGTTGGTTCTGCAAAATGATCAACCAAATTGATAAAACTTTAGCTAGATTGAATACCAGAAAAAGAGAAAACTCAATTGAAATCAACAATGAAAGAGGGGAAATTAGGATGTTTCAGTGCAAGATGGTAAGCTAGAAAGATCCTGAACTCACTTCCTCCAAAGAACACACCTAATTACACCAAATAAAGAACAATTCCTCCTGAATAAAAACTGAGGGCCAATGAACAGCTTCTGTACAACAAAAGAGAGAATGGCAAAGGAGAAATGCAAGAGAGAATGAGACACAGTAACAAAGGGAATCCCTAACCTCCACACTGCAAACTGCAGTATGGAAGGATAGTAAAGAGGGATTGGGAACAGATTTCTCCATCCTTGGACACAGAAAAGAAGTCACAATTTAAAAGACGAACTAGAATGTAAAAGAGACAGCACCAGAACACCACCAAATGGCAGAGGAACTAGAGCAATGCTTATCAGGTCAGAAGGACTAGAGAAGAACAGGTTTATGTCCCCCCTCTACCTTAAAAGTTCAGAAAGGATCAGGGTCCAGTGGTGATAACTGGTTTGCTGCCTCAGCAAGTCCCAATCACTTTGGGGCACAGAAAAAAAACACCACAGTTTACAAAGTTTGGGGAGCTGTGGGAATGCTCTCTGGGTCACTTTTCCTCCAAGGTAGGAGGTGTGGAGAAGTGAATCGGAGGGGATGTATTGGAGGAAAAACGTAGGTGGAGGAATGGAGAGAGTTTCCTTAAGCCAGCTACCAGAAAGTGATAGAGCTCTGGAGGGCAAAATCAGAACTTTTAAAAATCTACTCCAGTAGGAGACATCCCTGCCTTAAAATTGCTCAGTTGGCAAGGCAGGGCAGAATCCTAGGTGAGACACTGTGTCTTAGGATCCCAGGGTCATGGAAATAATGGGGGTGCCTGAGCCAGCAGAGTTCACAAGTATTGGAGCAGGGAAACCAGTGAGGGTCAGCAAGCCTGGGAGGGGGCTATCAGCCCGGTTTGTGATAAACGTTGAACAGCAGCACATTCAGGTGACCACTCTCCCCTTGGGCCCTGAAAAGGCAGAAATGTGGCCAACCTCAACCTTCCTCCAGGAGAGGCGGCATGGGTGCATGCACAATCAAGTGACCACTCTCTGGGCAGGCCCCTGCAAAGAGCAGAAACACGGGTGATCCTCTGCTTTCCCCCAGGAGGGGCAGCATGGGTGCTCACCAGAGGAGTCTGTAGAGTTTTTTTTTAATGTTTTATTTATTTATTCATGAGAGTCAGAGAGAGAAAGGCACAGGCAGAGAGAGAAGCAGACTCCCCGCCCAGCAGGGAGCCCGATGTGGGACTAAATCCCAGGACCCTGGGATCATGACCTGAGCCGAAGGCAGACGCCCAACCATCTGAGCCACCCAGGCGCCCCTGTAGAGTTTTGCACTCACAGAAGTGAAGATTGATTTTCCCTGAGGTTTTACTAAAGAGAAGGGGTTAAGATCTTTCAGCTCCAGGGCTAGAGATCAGGGCATAGCCATTTTTATCTTCATCCTCTGAAGTAGCACAGAAAACCTTCAGAGAAAATAAGCCACATAGAAGAACCCAAAACAGCTTACACTGAGACCAGCCCCCTGGCAAGAGGCAGTGCAAATGCGCCCAGGCAAAGACACCTGAAATTAAGTGCAGCAGGACCCTTTTCCAGAAGACGAGCTGTAACATCAGGAGAATAACAACTTTGCCAAACACACAGAACTGCAAAACTCCAGGGCTAGGGACAAATAGTATATAGAAGTCTAGGTTTTTTCTCATGATTCTTTTATTGTTCAGTTTAAAATTTTCTTTTTTTCCTATTTTTTAATTTAAATTCAATTAGCCAAATTATAGTACATCATTAGTTTCAGATGTAATGTTCAATAATTTATCAGTTTCATATAACACCAGCGCTCATCACATCACATGACCTCCTTAATGCACATCACTTTCTCAACAAGTTTCTTATTATATCAACTCTTTGTTCTTGTCTTTTTATTTAACTTTCATTCTTACATTTACATTTTATAGATATACTCTTCATTTTTGGCTTCATTACAATGTATTAATTTTATTTTTTTGTATATATACACTCATTATATATACATTTATATGTTATATATATATTATATATATATACATATATCTTTCTTTACAATTTTGGGATTTAGTGTCTTCTAACAAACAGACCAAAATACACCCAGGACCAAGTGGGTCACCTTGTTTTGTCCACCTTGGAGATTATAATCTTTCTTTCACCCCTTTTTTTTTCAATTTCGTTTCATTTTGGTTTCTGACCTCTTCAGATTTGTCTAGTGTGTATTTCAATTGGGTCATGGTTGATATTTCTGATTTTGTTGCTTTTATCCATTTTACTTTGCACCAAATGACTAGAAGGAGAAATTCACAACAAAGGAAAAAAACAGCAGTAATACTTTCTGCCACATATCTAAGTAGTATGTATATAAGTAAAATGTTAGAGCTGGAATTCATGATAATGATTATAAAGTTACTGGTTGTGCTTAAAAAAGCATAAAGGACACTAGAGAATCTCCTAGTGTAGAAATGAGATCTAATCAGGCCAAAATTAAAAATGCTCTAACTTAGATGCAATCTCAATTGGATGCTTTAACAGCTAGAGTAAATGAGACAGAAGAGAGAGTCAGTGACATGGAAGACGAGATGATGGAAAGGAAGGAAACTGAGGAAAAGAGAGAAAAACAATGAATGGACAATGAGGGGAGGCTTTGAGAAATCAGCAACACCATAAAGCAGAACAATATTAGAATAACTGGAGTCCCAGAAGAAGAAGAAAGAGAGAGAGGGGCTGAAGGTATATCTGAGCAAATCATAGCTGAGAACTTCCTTAATCTGGGGAAGGAAACAGGCATTCAAGTCCCAGAGGTAGAGAGAATGCCCCCCAAAATCAATAAAAATAGATAAACATCCTGATATATAACAGTAAAGCTTGAAAATTTCAGATCCTGAAAGCAGCTCAATGCAAGAGCTCCGTAACCTATAATGGTAGAAATATTAGACTGGCAACAGACCTATCCACAGAGAGCTTGATAGGCCAGAAAGGGCTTGCATGATATATTCAGGGTACTAAATGAGAAAAACATGCAGTCATTAATACTTTATCCAGCAAGGCTGTCATTCAGAATAGAAGGAGAGATAAAGACCTTCTAGGACAAACAGAAGCTAAAAAAATTTGTGATCACTAAACCAGCCCTGCAAGAAATATTAAAGGGGATCCTGTAAGTGAAGAGAGAGACCAAAAGTAACATAGACCAGAAAGGAACAAAGATAATCTACAGAAACAGGGACTTTACAGGTAATAAAATGGCACTATTTTCATATCTTCCAATAGTTACTCTGAATGTAAATGGGCTAAATGCTCCAATCAAAAGACACAGAGAATCAGAATGGGAAGGAAAAAAAAAAAAAGACCCATCCATATACTGTCTAGAAGAGACTCATTTTAACCCTAAAGACACCTCCAGATTGAAAGTGAGGGAGTGGGGAATCATTTAGCATGCCATTGCACATCAAAAGAAATTTGGGGTAGCAACCCTCATATCAGACAAATTAGATTTTATTTTATTTTTTTTAAAGATTTTATTTATTTATTTGAGAGAGAGAGAATGAGAGATAGCACGAGTGGGAAGAGGGTCAGAGGGAGAAGAAGACTCCCTGCCGAGCAGGGAGCCCGATGCGGGACTCGATCCCAGGACTCCAGGATCATGACCTGAGCCGAAGGCAGTCGCTTAACCGACTGAGCCACCCAGGCGCCCAGACAAATTAGATTTTAAACCAAAGACTATAGTAAGGGATGAAGAGGGACACTATATCATATTTAAAGGTTCTACCCAACAAGAAGATGTAACAATTACAAATATTTATGTTCCTAACTTGGGAGCAGGCAAGTATATCAACCAATTAATAACCAAATTAAAGCAATATTGATAATAGTACAATAATATTGGGGCATTTCAACACCCCACTGACAGCAATGGACAGATCATCTAAGCAGAAGATCAACAAGGAAACAAGGGCTTTGAATGACACACTGGACCAGATGGACTTAACAGATAAATACAGAGCATTCTATCCTAAAGCAACAGAATACAAATTCTTCCTGAGTGCACATGGAATACTCTCCAGAATAGATCACATACTGGGTCACAAATCAGGTTTCAACTAATACCAAAAGATCGGGATTATTCCCTCCATATTTTCAGACCACAATGCTTTGAAATTTGAACTCAACACAAGAGGAAATTTGGAAGGAACTAAAACACTTGGAGATTAAAGAGTACCCTACTAAAGAATGAATGGCTCAACTAGGAAATTTAAAAAAGAATTTTAAAAAATCATGGAAACTAATCAAAATGAAAACACAACTGTTCAAAATCTTTGGGATGCAGGAAAGGCTGTCCTAAGAGGGAAGTATATAGTAATACAAACCTTTCTCAAGAAACTGGAAGTTTCAAATACACAAGCTAATCTTACACCTAAAGGGTCTGGAGAAAGAAAAACATATAAAACCTAATCCAAGCAGGAGACGAGAAATAATAAAGAACAGAGTAGAGATCAATGAAATAAAAACCAAAAGAACAATAGAACAGATCAATGAAACTCGGTTCTTTAAAGAATTATTAAGATTGATAAAACCCTAGCCAGACTGATCAAAAAGAAAATAGAAAGTACCCAAATTAATAAAATAAAATCATGAATGAAAGAGGAGAGACCACAACCAACACCAAGGAAATATAATTTTAAAAATATATTATGAGCCACTGTATGCCAACAAATTAGGCGATCTGGAAGAAATTGACTCATTCCTGGAAACATATAAACTACCAGAACTGGAACCGGAAGAAATAGAAAATCTGAAGAGACCCATTACCAGCAAAGAAATTGACATAGTAATTAAAAATCTCCCAACAAACAAGAGTCCAGGGCTGGATAGCTTCCCAGGGGAATTCAACCAAACATTTAAAGAAGAACTAATACCTATTCTTCTGAAGCTGTTTCATAAAATAGTAAGGCAAGGAAAACATCCAAACTTGTTCTATGAGGGCAGCATAAAGAGTTCCAAACAAGCTGAACTCAAGGAGGTCCATATCACAACACAAAATAATTAAAATGTGAGTGGTTAAAGGTAAAGAGAAAACATTAAAAGCTGCAAGACAAAAGCAAAAATTTAGCTACAAAGGAAAACTTAAAAACAAAAAGTAAGCTACAAAGGAAAACTTATAAGGCTATCAACAAATTTTTTAGCAGAAACTTTGCAAATAAAAAAGGAGTGGCATGATGTATGCAAAGTGCTGAAAAGAAAAAAAAACTATGGCTACAAATACTCTGTTTGGTAAGTTTATCTTTCAGATTTGAAAAAGTAATAAAGAATTTTCCAAGACAATCAAAAGGTAAGAGTTCATCACTACTAAACCAGTCTTACAAGAAATGAAGAGACTTTTATAAATGGAAAACAAACGCCCATGATTACACTTAAGGACATTATGAATAAAAGAAGTAAAATATGACAACATATACATAAAACATGGATGAGGTAGTAAAAAAGAAGCAAAGAAAAAAGTTGTTTTTCCCCATAAGGATGTGTTTGAACTTAAATGGCCATCAAATTAATAGAGATTTCTATACACATAGGGTGTTATATAAGAACTTCATGGCAACCACAAGCCCAAAATCTATAATGGATTCCAAAACAATAGAAAGAAAGCCAAACAAAACATTACAGGATGTTGTCATTCACAGAGAAAGAGACCAAGGCAAGAAGAAAGAAACAGAAGAAATACAGAAACAACCAGAGAAAAGAACAACACAATTCCCATAAGTACATACCTATCAATATTTATTTTAAATATAAATGTCCTAAATGCTTCTATCAAAATCCATAGGGTGGCAGAATAAATTTTTATAAGTAAATACTTATCAATATTTAAATATAAATGTCCTAAATGCTTCTATCAAAAGACATAAGATGGCAGACTAATTTTTTCCAAAGACCCATTTATTTTCTGCTTACAAGAGACTAACTTCATACTTAAAAACAGATACAGATTTAAAGTGAAGGGATGGAATAATATTATTTTCAACAATTTTTTGTACATTCAAATAAAATGTATATATTTTTTTCTTTTATTTTTTTCTTTTTTTTTTGAAATTTTTCATTATTTTCAGTTAGCCAACATATAGTACATGGACTAATATTCACCATACCTATGGAAGTGAGAAAAAAAAAAAAACCTGGGTAGCAACCTTATCAAAATAAAAGTAAATTATAAAACAAAGACTGTAACAAGAGAAAAAGAATGCTATTAATTATAAGGGGACCAATCAAAAAGAAAAGTATAAATATCCATGCACCCAACACTGGAGCATCTAAATACATAAGGCGAATATTACTGGAGATAGAGAAATTTATGGTAATACAATAATAGGGGAATTTATCACCCCATTTGTATTAATGCAGAGAATATCCAGGCATGAAATCAATAAGGAGACGGTGTCTTTCAATGACACATTAGACAAGATGGACATAACAGATATATACAGAACATTCCATCCAAAAACAACAGAGTACACATTCTTTTCAAGTGTACATGGAATATTCTCCAGAGTAGATCACATGCTAGGCCACAAAACAAGCATCAATAAATTTAGGAAGACTGAATTCATACCATGGATCTTTTTTGACCACAAAAATATGAAACTAAAAATGATACACAAGAAAAATAAAACTGTAAAAACCAGGAAAACATAGAGGCTAAAAAACAAGATTCTAAATAACCAGTGCATCAATGAAGAAATTAAAGAAGAAATAAAACAAAACTAAATGGAGGCACGTATGGTAGCTCTATTTTCAACTTTTTGAGGAACCTCCATACCGTTTTCCAGAGTGGCTGCACCAGCTTGCATTCCCCCAACAGTGTAGGAGGGTTCCCCTTTCTCCACATCCCTGCCAACATCTGTCGTTTCCTGGCTTGTTAATTTTACCCATTCTGACTGGTGTGAGGTGATATCTCATTGAGGTTTTGATTTGGATATCCCTGATGCTGAGCAATGTTGAACACTTTTCCATGTGTCTGTTGGTCATTTGGATGTCTTCTTTGGAGAAATGTCTGTTCATGTCTTCTGCCCATTTCTTTATTGGATCATTTGTTATTTGGGTGTTGAGTTTAAGAAGTTCTTTATAGATTTTGGATATGATCCCGCAATTGCATTACTGGGTATTTACCACAAAGATACAAATGTAGTGATCTGAAGGGGTACATGCACCCCGATGTTTATAGCAGCAATGTCCACAATAGCCAAACTGTGGAAAGAGCCAAGATGTCCATTGACAGATGAATGGATAAAGAAGATATGGTATATATATATATATATGTATATATATATATATATATATATACACAATGGAATATCATGAGGCCATCAAAAGGAATGAGATCTTGCCATTTGCAATGACGTGGATGGAACTGGAGGGTGTTATGCTGAGTGAAATAAGTCAATCAGAGAAAGATATGTATCATATGACCTCACTGATATGAGGAATTCTTAATCTCACGAAACAAACTGAGGGTTGCTGGAGTGGTGGGGGGTGGGAGGGATGGGGTGGCTGGGTGATAGACACTGGGGAGGGTATATGCTATCTTGAGTGGTGTCAATTGTGCAAGACTGTTGAATCACAGATCTGTACCTGAGAAACAAATAATACAATATATGTTAAAAAAAATAAAAGAAGAAGAGGATAGCAGGAGGGGAAGAATGAAGGGGGGAGAATCGGAGTGGGAGACGAACCATGAGAGATGATGGACTCTGAAAAACAAACTGAGGGTTCTAGAGCGGAGGAGGGTGGGGGATGGGTTAGCCTGGTGATGGGTATTAAAGAGGGCACGTTCTGCATGGAACACTGGGTGTTACACGCAAACAATGAATCATGGAACACTACATCAAAAACAAATGATATAATGTATGGTGATTAACATAACATAATAATAATAAAAAAAGAAATAAAAATTCTAGCAGCTAAATAAAATAAATGGAGGCAAATAAAAATAAAAAACACATTGTGCCAAAATATTTGAGATGCAGTGAAAGTAGTGCAAAGAGGAAAATATATAGCAATAGATGCCTATATCAAGCAATAAGAAAAAATCTCAAATAAACAATATAACCTTATACCTAAAGGAGTTAGAAAAAAGAACAATAACAACAAAAAAATCCCAAGGTAGGTAAAAGATATTATTAAAGATCAGAGCAGACATAAATGACATAGACTAAAAACAAAAAATAGAAAAGAATGAATAAAACTAAGAGTTGGTTCTTTGAAAAGATAAAAAAAATTGATAAACCCTTAGCCAGACTCATCAAAAGAAAAAGAGAAAGGACCCAATAAATAAAATCAGAAATGAGAGAGAAGTTACCTGACACCACAGAAACACAAAAAAATTATAAGAAAATACTATGAAAAATTATGTGTCAACAAATTGGACAACCTAGAAGAAATGCATAAATTCCTAGTAGCATACAATCTTCCAAAACAGAATCACAAGATATATAAAATCTGAAAATTCCAATTATTAGTAACAAAACTGAATCAGTAATCAAAAAAAAAATCAAAAAATAGCTGTCTAGACCCAGATAGTTTAGTAAATTCTACCAAGCATTTAAAGAAGAGTGGATATCTACTGTCCTCAATGTATTCTGAAAAATATAAGAGGAAGGGAAGCTTCCAAATACATTATATGAAACCAGTATTATTCTGATACCAAAACCAGACAAAGGCACCAAAAAAACAAACAAAAAACTAAACTACAGGCCAATATCCCTGATGAATATAGACGCAAAATCCTCAACAGAATATTAGCAAATAATATTCAGCAATATATTAAAAGGATCATTCACCATGATCAAGCCGGATATATTCCAGAGATGAAAGAATTGTTCAGTATTCACATATCAATCAACATGACATATCACATTAACAAAGCAAAGGATAAAATCACGTGATTGAAGACTTCTAGGGAATATGGGGGAGTGGGAGGACCCTAAACACACCTTGTTCTATGGATACAACTAGATAGCACTCACAACAGTGTAAATAACCCAGAAAAAAACCAAAACTTCTAGAACACATTCTCTACATCTAAATGTAGAGAAGAGGCCACACCAGTGGGCAGGAAGGGCAGAGATGTGGTTGGGAGATAAAGGGGCCTACAGGTCTGTCCATGGAAAGAAAAGATGCCAGAGACATAGAAAGTGGAAAGAACAGACCCTCACATCAGGCACTCCAGGCATAGGGAACCTGTATGGGGAAGATGAATCCCCATTATATTTGGTCTTGAAAACCAGAGGGCGACATTTCACAAGTTCTTATAATCAGCAGGGCTTAACATCTGGAAATTTAAAAATTAGCAGGCTTGGCTAAGAGTGACCTAGGAGGGCAAGAGGAGACTGAGTCCCTGACCTTAAAGTGAGAGCACAAAAAACAGCTTTACTGAGATACAGCATCGAAGCAGTAGTTTGAAAAACACCTGGGGTATGCAGGAATGAGTTTTGTTTACTAGTCTCAGAGCATGTGCTGGAGGTGCAGGATCCTTAGGAGACTTCCCAGGAACAAAGGAGCTGGCAGACACCATTTCCCTCCCCTGGACCCCAGTCTAGACACACACAAACGTTGAGAACCAGCACACCACCACCAATTGCTACTGAATTTGCCAACAGCATGTTCCATCTCCACATACTCCTGTGGACCTGCCCCCTCCAGTCCTGCTTCAGGAGTTTTCTAAAGTGGCTCAAGGTCCCCTTCCACAGCTGACTGTGCAAACATTTTTAACATTGTGCACTCTACCCCTGGGTTTTCCTGAGGACATATAACTTCTAATACGCACTTGCCAGAGGCCATCCAAAGGAGTGCCACAAACCTGGCAATGTGCAAACAACCATGACAGGAGCCAGTACCACTCCAAGGTGACTCCTGTCCCAGGAGAATGGGAAGATAATCACATACACAAGTCCAACTGCTGCCCAGGAGTGAGCTGGGGGCAGACATCTGATCTGACTACAGGACCTACCCACAAATGAAAGCTTCTCAGGGGATAACACAAGGAAAGTGCTCTGCAGGTCAGGAAAATGCCTGGTCTGACTCAAGCCCAAGGAAGACACAGATGGGCCAACTAACAACACAGGGACCAAATACTGCCCACCATAGGCAAAGAAAGACATTGCAGATTCCTGGACTGAAGGCAAAAACAGCTCAGCCACAATAGCAGGGTGCAGGCAACACACATAGGAGGCAATCTTGAAGCAGCAGGTTCTGGTGAACAAGGGACATTGCACTGCATGGCACTACAGGACCTCTTCTTCATAAGGCTACTTCTTTCAAGAGCAGAAAATGTACCTGACTTTCCCAATAGTTAGAAATAGACAAAAAGAATTAGAAAAAATGAGACAGAAGAATATATCACAAATGAAAAAAAAAAAACAAGACAAAATCACAGCCAAAGAGCTAAATGAAACAGAGATAAGTAATATGCCTGATATAGAATATGAAGTAATGGTCAAAAGGTACACATGGACTTGAGAAAAGAGTGCAGGACATCAATGAAACCCTTAAAAAAGAGATAAAAACCATAAATAAGAACCAATCAGAGAAATAAAACTCAATAATTGAAATTAAACATACACTGATGGGAATAAATAGTAGACTAGAAGAGGGAGAGGAGCAAGATGGCAGAGGAGTAGGAGACCTGGATTTCGTCTGGTCCCAGGAATTCAGTTGGATAGGGATCAAACTATTATGAACACCTACAAACTCAACAGGAGATCAAAGAAAAGAATAGCAACAACTCTCTGAACTGAGAAGTGACCCCTTTCTGGAAGGTAGGATGTGCGGAGAATTAAATCCAAGGTGATATTCGGGAGGATAGACGGCGGGGGAGGGGACCTCCATCAGCCGCTACTGATAAGTGATAGAGCAGCAGAGCACAGAATTGGAACTTTTAGAAGTCGGTTCCGCTGAGGGACGTTGCTCCAGGGGCTAAGCGGGGGGTGAAACCCTCACTGGGACAGTGTGGTCTCAGGACCCTCGGGATCACAGAAAGACTGGGGGTGCCTGAGTGCAGCAGAGCTCTCAGGTAACAGAGCAGGGAAGCTGGCTGCAGAGACAGAGCTGAAGAGTGGGCTTTTAGCTCGGGGTTGCCATAAACTGTGATCCGCAGCACAGTCGGGCCACTGCACTTACAGCAGGGACCCAATAAGTGGCAGATCCGGGGAGACTCCCCATCCTCTCCAGGAGGAGCAGTGCAGGAGCGCACTGCAGGGATCTGCTGGGTTTGGAGACTCCACACGGGGTTGTGCGCCGGAGATAGAAATGATTGGTCACTGGCCGGGTGAGCATTGAGTGCGGCTGGAGACCTGGGAGATGGAAGTGATTGACTGCTTTTCTCCGGGGACTCACTGAGGAGTGGGGCCCCAAATTCTCGGCTCCTCTGGAGTGGAGATTGGGAGGCTGACATTTTCACTCTCATCCTCCAAAGCTGGACGGAAAGCTTGCAGGGAACAAAAGCTCCTGAGAACAAACCCGAGCAGATTACTTAGCTCGGAGCTGGCAAGTGCGGGGCAATTCCGCCTCCAGCAAAGACATTTGGGAACTACGGCAACAGGCCCTCCCCAAGAAGATCAGCAAGAACAGCCAGCCAAGACCAAGTTTGCCGATCAATGAGAACGGCAGAACTCCAGAGCTAGGGGAACACTGCACACAAAATTCATGGCTTTTTTTTACAATGATTCTTTAGTCTTTCAAAGTTAATTTTTTTTTAACTTTTCTTTCTCCCTTTTTCAACCAACATCTTATCAATGCCTTTTTTTAAAAACATTTTTTATTTTTCATTTTTAGAGTCATATTCTATCCCTTCGTAGTAGTTACCCTTATTTTTGGCATATATTTGTTCTCTCTTTAAAATTTTGAGATACAGTTTCTTCTAACAGATCAAAATATACCCTAAATCTCTAGTGTATGGCTTTGTTCTAATCTCCTGCCTGATCACATTCTCTCCCTTTTTTTTTCTTTTCTTTTTTAAATCCTCCTCTTTCTTTTCTCAACCAACTTCTTATCTTATCAATTCATTTTATAAAATCTTTTATAATTTTCATCTTTACGGTCATATTCCATCCCTTCAGTGTATTAACCCTTATTTTGTACATATATAAGTTTTTCTTTCTTTAAAATTTTGGGAGGCACGTTCTTCTACAGACCAAAATACGCCCAAAATCTAGTGTGTGGAACTGATTTTTGCACCAGCCTGATCATATTTGATCATATTCTGTTTTGGTTGTTTTATTCTGTTTTTGTTTGTTTTTATCTTTTTCTTTCTTTCCCTTTTCCCCCCACTCGTTTCAGGTCTTTTCTGATTTGTTTAGTGTATATTTTTCTGGGGACATTGTTACCCTGTTAGTATTTTGTTCTTTCATTCATCTATTCTCCTCTGGACAAAATGACAAGACGGAAAAACTCACCTCAACAAAAAGAACAAGAGGCAGCAGCGACTGCCAGGGACCTATCAATACAGACATTAGTAAGATGTTGGAACTAGAGTTCAGAATGATGATTTTAAAGATGCCAGCTGGGCTTGAAAAAAGCATAGAAGTTATCAGAGAAACCCTTTCTGGAGAAATAAAAGAATTAAATACAACCAAGTCAAAATCAAAAAGGCTATTAACGAGGTGCAATTCAAAAATAGAGGCTTTAACTGCTAGGATAAATGAGGCAGAAGAGAGAATTAGTGATATAGAAGACCAAATGATGGAAAATAAAGATGAGAAAGAGAGATAAACAACTCCTAGACCACGAGGGCAGAATTCGAGAGATAAATGATACCATAAGATGAAACAACAATAGAATAATTGGGATCCCAGAAGAAGAAGAAAAAGAGAGAGGGGCAGAAGGTGTATTGGAACAAATTATAGCAGAGAACTTCCCTAACTTGGGGAAGGAAATAGGAATCAAAATACAGGAGGCACAGAGAACCCTTCTCAAAATCAATAATAATAGGTCAACAACCCGACATCTAATAGTAAAACTTACGAGTCTCAGAGACAAAGAGAAAATCCTGAAAGCAGCTCGGGAGAAGAGATCTGTAACCTACAATAGTAGAATAATTAGATTGGCAACATACCTATCCACAGAGACCTGGCAGGCCAAGAAGGACTGGCATGATATATTCAGAGCAGTAAATGAGAAAAATATGCAGCCAAGAATACAATATCCAGCTAGGCTGAATCTGAAAAACAAACAGAGGGTTCTAGAGGGGAGGGGGATGGGAAGATGGGTTAGCCTAGTGATGAGTTTTAAAGAGGGCACATTCTGCATGGAGCACTGGGTGTTATATGCAAACAATGAATCATGGAACACTACATCAAAAACTAATGATATAATGTATGGTGATTAACATAACATAATAATAATAATAAAACAAAAGAAAAGAGAAGGTGAGATAAAAAGCTTCCAGGACAAACAATAACTAAAAGGAATTGACAAACATGAAACCAGCCCTACAAGAAATATTGAAAGAGGTCCTCTAAGCAAAGAGAGAGCCTAAAAGTAACATAGTCCAGAAAGGAACACAGACAATATACAGTAACAGTCACCTTACAAGCAATACAATGGCACTAAATTCATATCTTTCAATAGTTACCTTGAATGTAAATAGGCTAAATGCCCCAAATCAAAAGACACAGGCTATCAGATTGGATAGAAAAACAAGACCCATCGATATGCTGTCTGCAAGAGACTCATTTTAAACCCAAAGACACTCCCAGATTGAAAGTGAGGGGGTGGAAAACCATTTACCATGCTAATGGACACCAAAAGAAAGCTGGGGTGGCATTCCTTATATCAGACAAATGAGATTTTTAAAACAAACACTGTTATAAGAAATGAGGAAGTACACTATATCCTACTTAAAGGGTCTATCCAACAAGAAGATCCAACAATGGTAAATACCTATGCCCCTAACATGGGAGCAGCCAATTATATAAGCCAATTAATAACAAAAGCAAAGAAAAACCTCAACAACATTACAATAATAGTGGGAGACTTTAACAGCCCCCTCACTGAAATGGACAGATCATCTAAGCAAAAGATCAACAAGGAAATAATGACTTTAAATGACACACTGGAACAAATGGACTTCACAGATATATTCAGAACATTCCATCCCAAAGCAACAGAATACACATTCTTCTCTAGTGCCCATGGAACATTCTCCAGAATAGATGACATCCTGGTTACAAATCAGGTCTCAACCAGTACCAAAAGATTGGGATTATTCCCTGAATATTTTCAGAACACAGTGATTTGAAACTAGAACTCAATCACAAGAGGAAGGTCGGAAAGAACTCAAATACATGGAGGCTAAAGAGCATCCTACTAAAGAATGAATGGGTCACCAAGAAAATTAAAGAAGAATTAAAAAAATTCATGCAACCAATGAAAAGGAAAACACAACTATTCAAAAGTTTTGGGATACAGCAGTCAGTCCTAAGAGGAAAGTATGTAGCAATACAAACCTTTCTCAAGAAACAAGAAAGGTTTCAAATACACAACCTAACCCTACACCTAAAGCAGCTGGAGAAAGAACAGCAGATAAAGCCTAAACCTGGCAGGAAAAGAGAAATAATAAAGATCAGAGCAGAAATCAATGAAATAGAAACCAAAAGAACAGTAGAACAGATCAATGACACTAGCAGTTAGTTCTTTGAAAGAATTAACAAGATTGATAAACCCCTGGCCAGACTTATCAAAAAGTAAAGAGACAAGACCCAAATAAACAAAATCATGAATGAAAGAGGAGAGGTCGCAATCAACACCAAAGAAATACAATTATAAGAACATATTATGAGCAACTATTTGCCAGGAAATTAGATAATCTGGAGGAAATGGATGCATTCCTAGAGATGTATCAACTACCAAAACTGAACCAGGAAGAAATAGAAAACCTGAACAGACCTATAACCACTAAAGAAATTGAAGCAGTCTGCAAGATGGCGGAGGAGTAGGAGACCTAGATTTCGTCTGGTCTCAGGAATTAAGCTGAATAGGGATCAAACCATTCTGAACACCTACGAACTCAACAGGAGATCGAAGAGGAGAGTAGCAACAACTCTCTGAACAGAGAAGCGACCACTTACTGGAAGGTAGGACGTGCGGAGAAGTGAATCTGAGGCGATATTCGGGAGGATAGATGGCGGAGGAGGGGCCTCCGCTGGCCGCATCTGGCAGGTGATAGAGCCGCGGAGCACAAAATCGGGACTTTTAGAAGTCAGCTCCGCGGAGGGACGTCGCTGCAGTGGCTAATTCGGGGGTGGAATCCTCCCGGGACAGTGTGGTCTCAGGACACTTGGGGTCACAGAAAGACCGGGGGTGCCTGAGTGCGCCAGAGCTCCCAGGTATCAGAGTGGGGAAGCCAGCTGCAGAGACGGAGCCGAGGCACGGGCTCTCAGCTCGGGGTTGCCATAAACTGTGATCTGCGGCCCAGTCGGGCCACTGCTCCTCC
>NW_027397102.1:13545228-13606068 GCF_003265705.2 Callorhinus ursinus | reverse complement strand
AAGACTGTTGAATCACAGATCTGTACTTCTGAAACAAATAACGCAACATATTTTAAGAAAAAAGAAAAAGAAGAAGATAGCAGGAGAGGAAGAATGAAGGGGAGTAAATCAGAGGGGGAGACGAACCATGAGAGATGATGGACTCTGAAAAACAAACTGAGGTTTCTAGAGGGGAGGAGGGTAGGGGGATGGGTTAGCCTGGTGATGGGTATTAAAGAGGGCACATTCTGCATGGAGCACTGGGTGTTATGAACAAACAATGAATCATGGAACACTACATCAAAAACAAATGATGTAATATATGGTGATTAACATAACAATAAAAAAATTATAAAAAATTGAAGCAGTCATCCTAAATCTCCCAATAAACAAAAGCCCAGGGCCAGATAACTTCCCAGGGGAATTCTATCAATCATTTAAGAAGAATTAATACCTATTCTTCTGAAACTGTTCCAAAAAATAGAAATGGAAGGAAAACTTCCAAACTCGTTTTCTGAAGATACCATTACTTTGATCCCCAAAACAGACAAAGACCCTATCAAAAAAGAGAATTACAACCAATATCCTTGATGAACATGGATGCAAAAATTTTCACCAAAATGCTAGCCAATAGGATCCAACAGTACATTAAAAGGATTATTCACCACGACCAAGTGGAATTTATCTCTGGGCTTCAATGTTGGTTCAACACCCACAAATCAATCAATGTGATGCTATACATTAATAAAAGAAAGAACGAGAACCATATGATCCTCTCAGTAGGTGCAGAAAAAGCATTTGACAAAGTATAGCATCCTTTCTTGGTCAAAACTCTTCAGAGTATAGGGATAGAGGGTACATACCTCAATATCATAAAAGCCATCTATGAGAAACCCACAGTGAATATCATTCTCAATGGGGAAAAACTGAGAGCTTTCCCCTAAGGTCAGGAATGCAGCAGGGATGTCAACTATCAGCACTGCTATTCCACATACTATTAGAGGTCCTAGCCACAGCAATCAGATAACAAAAAATATAAAGCGCATCCAAATTGGCAAAGAAGAAGTCAAACTATCACTCTTTGTAGAGGATATGACACTTTATGTGGAAAACCCAAAAGAATCCACCCAAAACTGCTAGAACTCATACAGGAATTCAGTCAAGTGGCAGGATATAAAATCAATGCACAGAAATCAGTGTCATTCCTATACACTAACAACAAGACAGAAGAAATGAAATTAAGGAGTCGATGCCATTTACAACTGCACCCATAACCATAAGATACCTAGGAATAAATCTAACCTAGGGGCAAAGTATCTGTACTCAGAAAACTATAAAATACTCATGAAAAAACTTGAGGAAGACACAAAGATGTGGAAAAATGTTCCATGCTCATGGATTGGAAGAACAAATATTGTGAAGATGTCAATGCTACCTAGAGCAATCTACACATTCAATGCAATCCCCATCAAAATACCACCAACTTTTTTCAAATAAATGGAAGAAATAATCCTAAAATTTGTCTGGAACCAAAAAAGACCCCAAATAGCCAGAGGAATTTTGAGAAAGAAAAGCAAAGCTGGCAGCATCTCAATTCCGGACTTCAAGTTCTATTACAAAGCTGTCATTATCAAGACAATATGGTACTGTCACAAAAAGAGACACATAGATCAATGGAACAGAATAGAGAGCCCAGAAATGGACCCTCAACTCTATGGTCAACAAATCTTTGACAAAGCAGGAAAGAATGTCCAATTGAAAAAGAGCCTCTTCAACAAATGGCGTTGGGAAAGTTGGACAGCCACATGCAGAAGAATGAAACTGGACAATTTCCTTACCCCACACACAAAAAATAGATTCAAAATGGTTGAAAGACCTAAATGTGAGACAGGAGTCCATCAACATCCTAAAAACACAAGCAGCAAGCTCTTCGACCTCTGCCACAGCAAATTCTTCCTAGTAATATCGCCAAAAGCAAGGGAAGCAAGGGCAAAAATGAACTATTGGGACCTCATCAAGATAAAAAGCTTTTGCACAGCAAAAGAAACAGTCAACAAAACCAAAAGACAACTGACAGAATGGGAGAAGATATTTGCAAATGACATATCAGATAGAGGGCTAGTATCCAAAATCTATAAAGAACTTATCAAACTCAACACCCAAAGAACAAATAATCCAATCAAGAAATGGGCAGAAGACATGAACAGACATTTCTGCAAAGAAGATATCCAAATGGCTAACAGACACGTGAAAAAGTGCTCAATATCGCTCACCATCATGGAAATCCAAACCAAAACCTCAATGAGATATCACCTCACACCAGTCAGAATGGCTAAAATTAACATGTTAGGAAACGACAGATTTTGGCAGGGATGCAGAGAAGGGGGAACCCTCCTACACTGTTGGTAGGAATGCAAGCTGGTGTAGCGACTCTGGAAAACAGTATGGAGTTTCCTCAAAAAGTTGAAAATTGAGCTACCATACAATCCAGCAATTGCAGTACTGGGTATTTACCCCAAAGATACAAATGTAGGGATCCAAAAGTGTACGTGTACCTGATGTTTATAGCAGCAATGTCCACAGAAACCAATCTGTGGAAAGAGTAAAGATGTCCATCGACAGATGAATGGATAAATAGAAGTGGTATATATATACAATGGAATATTATGCAGCCATCAATAGGAATGAGATCTTTCCATTTGCAACTACGTGGATGGAACTGGAGGGTGTTATGCTGAGCGAAATAAGTCAATCAGAGAAAGATATGTATCATATGACCTCACTGATATGAGGAATTCTTAATCTCACGAAACAAACTGAGGGTTGCTGGAGTGGTCGGGGGTGGGAGGGATGGGGTCGCTGGGTGATAGACATTGGAGAGGGTATGTGCTATCATGAGTGCTGTGAATTGTGCAAGACTGTTGAATCACAGATCTGCACCTGTGAAATATATAATAAAATATATTTTAAAATAAAAAGAAGAAGTAGAAGCTAGCAGGAGGGGAAGAATGAAGAGTGGAGAAAATCAGAGGGTGAGACGAACCATGAGAGACGATGGTCTCTGAAAAAAACTGAGGGTTCTAGAGGGGAGGGGGATGGGAGGATAGGTTAGCCTGGTGATGGTTATTAAAGAGGACACGTTCTGCATGGACCACTGGGTGTTATATGCAAACAATGAATCATGGAACACTACACCAAAAATTAATGATGAAATGTATGGTGATTAACATAACAATAAAAAATTTTAAAAAATAGCAGACTGGAAGAAGGAGAAGAATGGATATGCCACCTGGAGCACCAGAGTAATGGAAAGCAATCAAGCTGAACAGGAGAGAAGACAATAATAAAAAATGAAAATAAACTTAGAATATTCAATGACACCATTAAGCAGAGTAACATTTGCATTATAAGGATCCCAGAAGGATAAGAGATAGAAAAGCAGACAGAAAATTTATTTGAAGAAATAATAGCTGGAAACATGCGAAATATGGAGAGGAAACAGAAATTCAGATCCAGGAGGCACAGAAAGCATGCCCAGAATCAACCCAAACAGTTCCATACCAAGACCCATAGTAATTAAAATGGCAAAAAAGTGGGCCCCTGTGTGGCTCAGATGGTTAAGTGTCTGTCTTCAGCTCAGGTCATGATCCCAGCGTCCTGGGATCGAGTCCCACATTGGGCTCCTTGCTCAGCGGGGAGTCTGCTTCTTCCTCTCCCTCTCCCCCTGCTTGTTCTCTCTCTGTATCTCTCGCAAATGAATAAATAAAATCTATAAAAAAAAATAAAAAAATAAAAAAAGTGATGATAAAGGGAAAATTTTAAAAACAGCAAGAGGGAAAAAAGAAAACCAAAAAACAGTTATATGCAAGGTGAAACCTGTAAGACTATAAAGTGGTTTTTCAGGAGATAATTTGCAGATCAGAGAAAGTGGCATGATATATTCCAAAATGCTAAAAGAAAAACAAACAAACAACAAAAAGAAAACAAAACAGCAGCCAAGAATGTGCTCTCCAACAATGTTATAATTCAAAATGGAAAGATAAAAAATTTCCAAGACAAACAAAATTTAAAGGAATTCATAACCACTAAACCAGCCCTACATGAAATGTTTCATGTCCCTCTTTGAGTGGAATGGAAAGATCATAAGTAGGAGTAAAAATAGTAGGAAACACAGAAGCAGTGAAATAAAATATATCTATAAAATTCAATGAAAGGATTAAAACATGGGGGAAGAGGAGTAAAGAATGGATTCACACTTAAGCATCCATCAACTTAATCTACACTGCTACATGCATAAGATGTTATATTAAAACCTAATGGCGACCACAATTCAGAAACCAGTGATATACAAAAAAATAAAGAGAAAGGAATCCAATTATTTCATTAAAAAAGCCAACAAACAATGAGAGAAGAGAGCAAGAGAAGAAAGGAACAAAGAACTACAAAAACAATCATAAAAGAGTAACAAAATATAGCAAGTACAAGCCTATCAGTAATTACTTTGGATATAAATGGATGAAACACTCCAAACAAAAGATATAGTGTGATGGAATGGATGAAAAAGCAAGACTCATCAATATTCTCCCTAAAACAGATTGATTTTAGACCTAAAGACAAATGCAGATTGAAAGTGAAGGAATAGAGAAGAATTTATCATGCAAGTGGATATGAAAGAAAAGCTGGAGTAACAATACTTATATCAGACAAAATAGATTTTAAAACAAAGACTGTAACAAGATACAAAGGTGGACACTATAAAATTGCAAAGGGAACAATCAAACAAGAAGATATAACAACTGTAAATATTTATACATCCAACTTCGGAGCACCCAAATAAATAAAATAGTTAAACATAAGAGAAGAAATTGATATAATACAATAATGGTAGGGAAATGTAATATCTCACTTATGTCAATAGATCAAAACAAAATCAACAAGGAAACAGTGACATTGGATGACACACTGGGCCAGATGGATTTAACAGGTATATTCAGAACATTCCATCCTAAAACAAGAGAATACATTTTTTTTTTAAGTGCACAAGGAATATTCGCTAGAATAGACCACATATTAGGCCACAAACAGGTTGAAGTTATACCATGCATCTTTTCCAACCACAATGCTATGAAATTAGAAATCAACTACAAGAAAAAAATCTGGAAAGAACACAAATTCATGGAGGTTGAATAATGTGCCAATAAACAATGAATGGGTCAACCAAGAAATCAAAGAGTAAATAAAAAATACATGGAGACAAATGAAAATGAAAATACAATGTCCCAAAATCTTTGGAATGTAGCAAAAGCTGTTCTAAGAGGAAAGTTTATAGCAATAAAGGCTTACCTCAAGAAGCAAGAAAAATCTCAAATAAATAACCTAACCTTTTATCTAGAGGAGTTAGAAGGAGAAAAATAAACGAAAACCAAAACCAGTAGAAGGGAAGATATAACAATGATTAGAGCAGACATAAATGAAATACAAACTAAATAATAATAATAATAATAATAGAACATACCAATGAAACAGGGATCTGGTTCTTTGAAAGGATCAACAAAATAGATGAACTTTAACCAGTCATAAAGAGAGAGAGAGGGGGAGAGAGAGATGATTCAAATGAACAAAATTAGAAATGAAAGAGGAAAAATAACAACTGATACCTCATAAATACAAAGAATTATAAGATAATATTGTAAAATTATTTGCCAATGAATTGGACAATGTCGAAGAAATGGATAAATTCCTAGAAAAAAATATAACTTCCCAAAACTGAATCAGGAAGAAATAGAAACTTTCAATAAAATGATTACTAGCAATTAAGTTGAATCAAATAATCCAAAAACTCCCAGCAAGCAAAAGTCCAGGACCAGTTGGCTTCACAGGTGAATTCTACCAAACATTTAAGGAAGAGGTAATACCTATTCTTCTCACACTATTCCATGAGATAGAAAAGAAATTAAAACTTCTAAATTTATTCTATGAGGCCAGCATTAAGCTGATACCACAGCCAGAATAGATACTAAAAATAGAAAAATAAAGGCCAATATTTCTAATGAACATACGTACAAAAATCCTCAACAGAATATTAGCAAACCAAATCCATAATATATTAAAAGAAATCATTCACCACGATTAAGTGGGATTTATTCCTGGGATGCGAATGTAGCTCAATATTCACAAATCAATTGATGTGATACATCACATCAACAAGAGAAATGAGAAAAAAACATGATCATTTCAATAGAAGCAGAAAAAGCATCTGACAAATACAACATCCATTCATAATAAACACCCTCAACAAAGTTGGTTTAGAAGAAACATAAATCAATAATAAAAGCCACGTATGAAAAACCCACAGCTAACATCGTAAACAATAGGAAAAACTGATGGCATTTACCTTAAGATCAGGAACAAGACAAGGATGTCCACTCTCATGACTTTTATTTAACATAATACTAGAAGTCCTGGCCACATTCAGACTAAAATAAAATAAAAGGCATTCAAACTGGTAAGGAAGAAGTAAAGCTTTCACTATTTGCAGATGACCTGATGCTATATATAGAAAACAATAAAGACTTGACCAAAAAACTACCACAAAGGATAAATGAATTCAGTAAGTTTTCAGGATTCAAAATCAATATACAGAAATCCATTTCATTTATATATATTCATAATGAAGTAGGAGAGATAGAAATTAAGAAAAAGTTCTATTTACAATTGTATCAAAAACAATAAAATAACTTGAAGTAAACTTACCCAAAGTGAAGAAAGACCTGTACTCTGAAAACTATGAAGCAATGATGAAATAAAGACAACACAAAGAAATGAATTTTTTTTCCAAGCTCATGGATTGGAAGATCAATTATTGTTAAAATATCCATACTACTCAAAGCAATATACATATTCAATGCAACCCCTAACAAAATACAAACAGCATTTTTCATAGAACTAGAACAAATAATCCTCAAATGTGTATGGAACCCAAAAAAGACCACAAATAGGCAAATAAATTTTGAAAAAGAAAACTAAATCCGGGGTTTGATGATTCCAGATTCACTACAAAGCTATAACAATCAAAACTATGGGGGCGCCTGGGTGGCTCAGTTGGTTAAGTGACTGCCTTTGGCTCTAGTCGTGATCCCGGAGTCCTGGGATCGAGTCCCACATCGGGCTCCCGGCTCAGCGGAGAGCCTGCTTCTCCCTCTGACCCTTTCCCCCCTCATGCTGTTTCTCTCTCTCTCTCTCTCAAATGGATGAATAAAATCTTTAAAAAAATAATCAAAACTATGGTACTGGCACAAAAATGGACATATAGGTCAATAGAAGAATAGGGAGCCCAGAAATAAAACCACAGTTATATGGTCAATTAATCTCCAGCAAAGGAGGCAGGGATATGCAATGGAAAAAAAAGAGCCTCTTCAACTAACGGTATTGGGGAAACTGAGAACTACGTGCTAAAAAATAAAACTGGACAACTTCCTTATACACAAAAATAAACTCAAAATGTCTTAAGGACCTAAATACGAGACATGAAACTAGAAAATTCCTAGACAAGAACACAGGCATTAATTTCTGTGACATGGGCTGTAGCAACATTTTTCTAGATATGTCTTCAAATAAAAAAATGGTCAGAAGATATGAATAGACATTTTTTCAAAGGAAAAAAAACCGATGGCCTACAGGCTCATGAAAAGATGTTCAATATCACTCATGCTCAGAGAAATGTGAATCAAACCCACAATAAGATATCACCTCACACCTGTCAGAATGGCTAAAATCAAACACAAGTAACAACAGTGTTGGTGAGGATGTGGAGAGAAAGGCACTCTTGTGTACTGGTGGTGGAAATGCAAACTAGTGCAGCCACTGTGGAAAACAGTATGGAGGCTCCTCAAAAAAAATAATAATAGAGCTACTATATGATCCATAAATTCCACTATTGGTTATCTGTGCAAAGAATAAAAAAAAACTAATTCAAAAATATATATTCCCTCTATGTTTATTGCAGCATTATTTACAATAACCAAATTATGAAAGCAGCTTGAGAGTCCATCAACAGATGAATGGACAAAGAAGATATAGAGATAGAGATAGAGATAGAGATACATATATAATGGGATATTGCCAGCCATAAAAAAACATTTGTCATTTGCAACACATAATATGGATCTAGAGAGTATAATGCTAAGTGACATAAGTCAGTCAGAGAAAGACAAATACCATATGGTTCCATTTATATGTGAAATTTAAGAAACAAAACAGATGTTCAAAGAGGAAAAAAGAACCCCCAAAACAGACTTTTAACTATAAACTAAGAACAAGCTGATGGTCACCAAAAGGGATGTGTGTGGTCTGACAGCTGAAATAGGTGATGGGGATTACAAGTACACTTATCATGATGAGCAGAGTAAGGTATAGAATTTTTGAATCACTATATTTTACACCTGAGACTAATATAACACTGTTGATCTGTATTGGAATTTTTTTTAAAAAAATCATCTGAATAGATGCAGAAAAAGCATTTGACAAAATTCAACATCTGCTCATGATAAAAACTTTAAACAAAGTTAATTTGGAGGGAACATACCTCAGTGTCTTAAAGGCTAAAAGCCAGAGCTAACATTTTACTCAATGGTGATTACACTTACTTAATGGTGAAAAATTGAGAGCTTTTCCTCTATTGTAAGGGAAAGAAATAGGTGTCCATCTTCACCACTTTTATTCAACATAGTACAGGGAGTCCTAGCCACAGCAATGAAACAGAAAAAGAAATTAGAGGCATCCATATTGGAAAAGAAGAAGTTAAACTGTCATTATTTTCTGATGACATGATATTTTAGATGAGAAACCATAAAGATTCCACCAAAAAACTACTAGAAGTAATATGTGAATTCAGTAAAGTTGCAGGATAGAAATTTAATACCCCATAATTGGTAGCATTTCCATAAACAAATAATGAAGTAGCAGTAAAAGAAATTAAGAAAAAAAACATTTACAACTGCACTGAAAAGAATAAAATACCTACGAATAAATTTAACCAAAGAGATGAAAAATCTGTACTCCGAAAACTATAAAACACTGATGCAAGAAATTGAAAGCTACACGACAAGTGGAAAGATATTTCATGCTCATGGATTGGAAAAAATTAATATTGTAAATGTCCATATTATCCATAGTGATATACAAAGCCTATGCAATACCTGTAAAAGCACCAACAGCATTTTTCACAGAACTAGAACAATCATAAAATTTGTATGGAACCACAAAGCCCCTGACTAGCCAAAGTAATCTTGAGAAAGAATAACAAAGTTGTAGGTATCACAAAATTCCAGATTTCGAGATATACTACAAAGCTGTAGTCATCAATATAGTATGGTAGTGGCAGAGAAATAGATACATGGAGCAGTGGAACAAGAAAGAGAGCTCGGGAAACAAATCCAGTGTTATATGGTCAATTAATCTATGACAATGAAAGCAAGAATATACAATGGGGGAAAGACAGTCTCTTTAAGAAATGGTGTGAAAACTCCACAGGTACTTTTTTTTTTTTTTGCACAGGTACTTTAAAAAGAATGGAACTGGACCATTTTCTAAAACCACACACCAAAAACTCATAAAGGAATAAAGACATAAATGTGAGACCTGAAACCATAAAACTCCTAGAAAAGAACATAGGAAGTAATTTCTTGGACATCACCTTAGCAACATTTTTCTAGATCAGGTTCCAAAGGCAAGGGAAGCAGAGGCAAAAATAAACTATGGGACTACATCAAAATAAAAAGCTTTTCCATAGCTAAGGAAACCATCAACAAAACTAAAAACAATCTACTGAATAGTAGAAGATATTTGCAAATGATATATATGATAAGGGATTAATATCCAAAATATACAAAGAACTTATATAACGCAACACAAAGAAAGTAAACAATCTGATTTAAACAAAGAATTATGGCACTCTACATCAAAAACTAATGATGTAACATATGGTGATTAATATAACCTAATAAAATAAAATAAAAATAAAATAAAAATGTGTAGACTATCTGAATAGACGTCTTTTCAAAAAAGACATTCAGATATTCAACATAGACTTGCAAAGTGGCTCAACATCAGTAATTATCAGGGAAATGGAAATAAAAACCATAATCAGATATCACTTATACCTGTCAGAATGGCTAAAATCAAAAAGACAAGAAGTAATGTGTTGGTGAGGATGTGGAGGAAAAAGAACCTGATATACTGTTGTTGTGAATGTAAATTGGTGCAGCCACTGTGGAAAACAGTATGGAGTTTCTCAATAATTGAAAATACTAATACAATATGATCCAGTAATTCCAATACTGGGTGGAATTAGCCAAAGAAAATTTAAATCTTACTTCAAAAGGATATATGTACCCCTTTGTTTATTGAAGAATTATTTACAATAGTTGAATATGGAAGCAACCTAAGTGTCCACCAATAGATGAATGGATAAAGAAGATACACACACACACACACACACACACACACACACACACACACACACACACTAGAATATTGTGGAGCCAAAAAAACCCAAAACCCCAAAACCAAAAACAAATGAACAAGACTGTGCCATTTGTGAAAACAAGATGGACTATATTATGCTAAGTGAATTAAGGCAAACTGTGAAAGACAAATAACATATGATTTCACTCATATGTGGAATCTAAGATAAAATGAATAAACAAACAAAAAACAGAGTCATATCTGTAAATATATCCAGGTATGGACTGAATGCCATGGGGATAAAAGTAACAGCATAAGGAATATAATCAATAATATTAAATAGTGTTAGTATTGTAATAGTAATGATATCTACACTTGTGGTCAGCATATCATGATGTATAAACTTGTTTAATCATTATGTTGTACACCTCAAAATAATATAACATTGTGTGTCAACTGCACTTAAATAAAATAATTATTAAAAAAATATCAAGTACCCAAGTAACTACAGTTTCACATGAAATGAATCCCTTAATGCAAAAACAAGAAAGAGGGAGCATTAGTACCAATTTTACAGAACAAAGGAGGATTTAAAGCGGGTGTTATGAACAAGTGTACACCAACAATTTGCATAACATTGATTAAATGGACACATTTTTAGAAATACACAATCTACCAATATTAAACCATCATGAAACAGAAAATCTGAACAGAGCTATAATTTTAAGAAGATGTGGTCTCCCCATAAAGTAATCAAAAGTATCCACCAAAGGAAAGCTGAGGGCCACATGATTTATTGGTCAGTTTTTCCTAACATTTAGAGAATTAACACCAATCCTCTCATCTTCTTCAAAATACTAAAGAAGTAATTCTTCTAAGCTTATTTTATAAGGTAAGCATTACACCGACATCAAAGCCAAAAAATTTCAATGTAATACTAGCAAACAATTCAGCAGCATTAATAAAATGATAAGACACAATAGTAAAGTGGGATTTATTCCTGGAATACAAGGGTGATCATATGAAAACCAATCAATTGACACATTGGCAGAATGAAGGGGAAGGGAAGACACATGAGCATCTCAACTGATGCAGATAAAAGTACGTGACAAAATCCATCATATTTTTATGATGAAAACACTGACCAAATTAGGAATAGAAAAAAGCTGCATCAACATAATAAAGGCCTTATATGGGAAACACAGGGCTAACATCATACTCAGTGGTGAAAGATTGAAGACTTTTTTTTAAGATAAAGAACAAGATAAGGATGACAATTTTACCATCTCTATTCAATATAGTACTGAAACTGTAAGTCAGAGCAATTAGGCAAGAAAAATAGGTAAAATGCATCTGCAGTGGAAAGAAGAAACTAGACACCAATAAATAGAAAGGTATCTCATGTTCCTGGATTAGAAAACTCAATGTTAAGATGGCAATATCACCCAAGTGATCTACAGATTCAGTGCAATCTCTAACATAACACCAACATTTTTTTGCAGTGATAAAATAATCCATTGTAAATCCATATGAAATCGCTTTCTTTTTGCTTCTTTGTTTCTTAAATTCAACATATGAGTGAAATCATATGGTATTTGTCTTTCTCTTACTGACTTATTTCACTTAGCATAATACTTTCTAACTCCACCCATGTTGTTGCAAATGACAATCCATATGAAATCTCTAATATATAATTGATTATATATATAATCTATATAATTATGTAATATATAATCGATTTTATCTATATGTAATTTATATAATAAATATATATGTAATTTATATAATTACATAATATTTAATTGATTTTATATAAATCCATTACTTGACTAATCATTAGGGAAACTCAAATTTCATCCACAAAGAGATACCCCTTCAAACACATTGGGATAACTATTAAAAACAAAAAAACCAAAAAGAAAATAATGTGTTGGTGATGATGTGCAGAAATTGGAACACTTTCGCTTTGATGGGAATATAAAATCATGCAGCTGCTATGGGAAACAGTGTGTATGCTCCTCAAAAATATAAAAATACCATTAACATTTAATAATTTCACTTCTTAGTATATACCCAAAAGAATTGAAACAGAGTTTCAACCAGATATTTGCACACATATATTCATAGCAGCAATATTCACAGTAACCAGAAGGTGGAAGCAAACCAATTGTTCACTGGTGAATGAAAGAATAAACAAAACATGGTATGTACATATAATGTAATATTGTCTAGCTTTAAAAGGAAAGGAAATTCTGACAAATTGTATAACATGGATGAATTTTGAAGAATTATGCTCTAAGTAAAATGTACCAGTCACAAAAGGGTAACTACTTATGATTCCACTTTTATGAGGTACCTAGAGTTGTCAAATTCATAGAAACAGAAAATAAAGTGGTGGTGGCCAGTGGCTGAGGTGAGTGAGGAATGGTGTTTTTTTTGTTGTTGTTGTTTAATGAGTACAGTTTCAGTGTGAGGAGACAAAAAAAAGATCTGGACATAAATGATTGGTAATGTTTTCACAACAATGTGAATGTACTTAATGCCACTAAATTTCACGTTTGAGAGTGGTTAAATGGTAAATTTTATGTTATGTAAAAATAACCTAGCATAATGAAAAGGTGATTAATTATTACTTTGCTAACTATGGGGAGAACTAGTGTGGATAATCTTAGCATCACATATATTTAGCTATAATACAGTAAATATTTGAGGCAGTGATTGACCTTGTTTATATTTTGCATAAGGTTAAAATAATTGTTTTTTGCATCTCTTAGGAACCAATCTTAGGAGAAGCATGTCAAAGATACGCTGAATAGCAGGAAGACAGTCATTTAGGATTAAACTATTTTTTATTAAGTTTTTTGTTTTAATCCCAGTAAAATTAACATACAGTGCTATAATAGTTTCAGGTGTACAATATAGTGATTCAACAATTCTATACATTACTCAGTGCTCATCATGAGAAGTTTACTCTTTAATCCCCATCATATATTTCATCCATCCTCCCACTCATCTGCCCTCTGGTAATCGTCACTTTATTCTCTATAGCTAAGAGTCTGATTTTAGGTTTCTCTCTCTCGCTCTTGCTCTCTCTTTCCTTTTGCTTCTTTGTTTTGTTTCTTAAATTCAACATATGATTGAAGTCATATGGTGTTTGTCTTTCTCTGACTTATTTCACTTAGCATAATGCTCTCTAGCTCCATCCATGTTGTTGCAAATGGCAAGATGTCATTCTTTTTTATGGTTGAATAATATTCCATGGTACATATATACTACATATTAATTATCCATTCATCTGGCGATGGACACGGGCTACTTCCATAATTTGGTTATTGTAAATTATGCTCCAATAAGCATGTACATCTGTTCCTTTCAATTTTTTTGGTATTATTTTGGGTAAATACCCAGTACTGCAATTACTGAATCATAAGGTAGTTATATTTTTAACTTTTAGAGGAACCTCCATACTGTCTTCCATGGTAGTGGCACCTGTTTGCATTCCCACTGCCAATACAAGAAGATTCCTTTTCCTCCACATCCTCTCAAACACTGCTTTCTCCTATTGTTGCTTTTAGCCATTCAGACCAGCCATTTAGACCAGATGTGATATCTCATTGTAGCTTTGACTCGCATTTCCATGATAATGAGTGATGTTGAGAGTCTTTCATGTGTCTGTTGGCCATCTGAGTGTTTTTGTTTCTGTTTTTTGAAAAAAATCTATTAATCTGTATGTTTTCTTGGGAGAACTGTCCGTTCATGCCTTCTGCCATTTTTAAAATTGGATTATTTGGGGTATTTTTGCTGTTGAGTTGTATGAATTCTTTGTATATTTTGGATACTAACCTTTTATCAAATATGTTGTTTGCAAATATCTTCCTTTAGTAGTTTTCCTTGTAGTTTTGTTGATTGATTCCTTTGTTGTGCAGAAGATTTTTATTTTCATGTAGTCCCAACAGTTTATTTTTGCTTTTCTTTCCCTTGCTTCAGAAGACATATATACAAAAATGTTGCTAAGGCTGATATCAGAGAAATTACTGCCTTGCTCTTTTCTAGAATTTTTATGGTCTCATGTCTAACATTTAGGTTCTTAATCCATTTTCAGTTTATTTTTGTGTATGGTGTAAGAAAGTGGTCCAGTTTCGGGCACCAGGGTGGCTCAGTTGGTTAAGCGACTGCCTTCAGCTCAGGTCATGATCCTGGAGTCCCAGGATCGAGTCCCACATCGGGCTCCTTGCTCAGCAAGGAGTCTGCTTCTCCCTCTGACCCTCTTCCCTCTTGTACTCTCTATCTCTCATTCTCTCTCTCTCAAATAAATAAATAAAATCTTTTTTTAAAAAAAAAAGAAAGAGGGCGCCTGGGTGGCTCAGTTGGTTAAGCCACTGCCTTCGGCTCAGGTCATGATCCTGGAGTCCCAGGATCGAGTCCCGCATTGGGCTCCCTGCTCGGCAGGGAGTCTGCTTCTCCCTCTGACCCTATCCCCTCTGATGTGCTCTCTCTCTCTCATTCTCTCTCTCTCAAATAAATAAATAAAATCTTTAAAAAAATAAAAAAAATTAAAAAAATTAAAAAAAGAAAGATAGTGTTCCAGTTTCATTGTTTTGCATGTTGCTGTCTAGTTCATCCAACATCAGTTGTTGAAGAGATTGTCTTATTTCCGTTGGATATTCTTTCTTGCTTTGTCGAGGATTAGTTGATGATAGAGTTGTGGGTTCATTTCTGGGTTCTCTGTACTGTTGCATTGATCTATGAGTCTATTTTTGTACCAGTACCATACTTTTTTGATCACTACAGCTCTGTAATATAACTTGAAACCTGGAATTGTGATGCCTCCAGCTTTGCTTTTCTTTCTCAAGTTTGCTTTGGTTATTTGGAGTCTCTTTTGGTTCCATATGAATTTTAGGGTTGTTTGTTCTAGCTTTGTGAAAAAAATGTTGGTATTTTGATAAGGATTACATTAAATGTGTAGATTACTTTGGGTAGTATACACATTTTAACAATGTTTGTTCTTCCAATCTTTGAGCATGGTATGCCTTTCCATTTTTTGTGTCATCTTCAATTTCTTTCATCAGTGTTTTATAGTTTTCAGAGAACAGGACTTTTACCTCTTTGGTTAAGTTCTTTTTTTCTAGATATTTTATTGCTTTTGTACAATTGTAAATGGGATTATTTTCTTCTCTTTCTGCTCTTTAATTATTAGTATACAGAAATAGAACAGATTTCTGTACATTGATTTTGTAACCTGAGACTTTACTGAATTCATTTATTAGTTCTAGTAGTTTTTTTTGTTGGAGTCTTTAGGATTTTCTAGGTATAGTGTCATGTTATCTTCAAATAGTGAAAGTTTGACTTCTTCCTTGCTTATTTGGATGCCTTTTATTTTTATTTATTTATTTATTTATTATTTATTTTCTCTGATTGCTGTGGCTTAGACTTCCAGTACTGTGTTGAATAAAAGTGATGAGAGTGGATATCCTTGTCCTGTTCCTGATCTTAGAGGAAAAACTCTCAGTTTTTCCCCATTATGTATGTTAGCTGCTGGTTGCTCATTTTTCATATATATGACCTTTATTATGTTGAAGTATGTTCCTTCTAATCTCCTTTTTGAGTTTTTATTTTTATCATGAATGGATGTTGTACTTTTTCTGCATCAATTTAAATGATCATATGGTTTTAATATGATTAACCTTTTTAAAAAACCTACCACAGATCAATTATTTCCGATAAGAAAGAGTATTAGTGTTATCAATTATGATTCAGTGGTACGTTTCTCAGAAGAAAACATATAATATACATATTTATCCCTTTAGTCTTTTCTTCCCAAATTCTATCCTTTATATCACTGTTAGATCAATTTCCCCTAAAGAGTTTTCTTTGTGATATTCCACTCCCCTTAAATTTAACTGTCCCTTCACTACAAGTTAAAATCCAAAAGCTTCCACTTTGACATTCCAGGCTGTCAAATGATCTGGTACTTATTTGGGTTTTGAATTGTCCACCCAAATTGCATTTCAACCTAAAGTCTCTGCTTTTATCTACAAATCTATCTCCTTTATATCCATGGTTTGGATTGTGAATTTTTCTAGACCTGAAATTCCCTTCATTATATTGTGTATATGCAAAGTACAAATTCTACTTCCTCCATGAATTTTTTGAGGACATCATCTCATACTGATCTCCATCTTCTGAATTCTGATAACCTTATTAATTACAAATTTGTCACTTGGCCTTAAGTTAATATCTTTTAACTATTATATATAAATATATATTATCTATAATATATATATTATATATATACTATCTTGAAGAGAATGTGAATGTTATAACTACAAATCATGTGACCGAGTTATTGAAGAAACCTATCACACTTTATCCAAACAAATGTCTCCCATTTAAAGAAGTTACCTTTGAAAAATCAAATACTTAATACAATAGAGTTATTGTTCAAAATATAATTAGTATCTCTTTTTGGGAATTCTTTCTGTATAGCTTTCATCCTTTGGGGACTAATATAATTTTTGAAGTAGTAAAGTCTTATTGATTTGAGATGGTGAATAGTTTCAGTGATATAGTTTGGCATTAAATTTCTTTATTCTTGCATCCCTTTTATTTCATTATTTTATAGGGTGATTTTCAAACAATAAAATAATATTTAAAGAATATGTTTCTGATGATACACCTAAAATACATTAGAATTTCTTCAAAATATTTTGAGCCTAGGAGTAAGTGTGCAATTTTACAAAAAAAAATTAATCCTCTGAAAGGATTAACACTTATTTGGGAGACAACCTTCTAGTAGCCTAAAAATATTTCTCATTTCTGAAAAAAAAATACATACATAAATAAATAGAAATATTTTACCGTTCCACACAGCCAGAAAGCCTGGAGCAATGGCTAGAAGCAGGGGCATCATGACCCCCAGCAACATATAAGAATCCATTGTATGCTGCAACTCCCACACCTCCACGTCTTTTGGACATTGAAGCACACAGACTCCACTTGTTAGTGTGTGGGTCAAAGTATTCCATTGATTTGAGGCAGGAACTTCCATCACGACCACCAATAGCATATAGTCTAGGAAAAAAGAGCAGAAGTGTGTGTGTGTGTGTGTGTGTGTACATGTGTGTGTATAAAACGTTTTCAGTTTGTGCATCAAATAAATGTGAAAGCACCTTGTACAAAGCATTTCAAGTTTATGACTATATGTTCTACTCCCTTAGTATTTTGTAGTGGATGCCCTGAGTTTGTGAATGGATAATTACTTAAAGGCACTTTTCAAGGTCTAATCCACTCCAAACCTCCCAGGCTTCATCATTTTTGTGAAAGTTTGACACAATGGACTAAAACATTCCATGAGAAATGAAAACAGAAAGAGAAAGGAGATATCAAAAGCATTGGCAGTATTTGTCAATGCCTCAATAAACCTGGAAATTAAAATATAAAAAGGGTAGGTAGGATGTTTCCAAAGACTAACTCCAGCAACTTTATGATTTTAGCTAGGTTCAACTGCATAGCATTAAAATCCCTCTTATCTTTATGAACTGTTTTACTTAGTATTAAAAACATTTGTCATGAAATAAGTCAATCAGAGAAAGACATATATCATATGATCTCACTGATATGAGGAATTCTTAATCTCAGGAAACAAACTGAGGGTTGCTGGAGTTGTGGGGGGTGGGAGGGATGTGGTGGCTGGGTGATAGACATTGGGGAGGGTATGTGCTGTGGTGAGCGCTGTGAATTGTGCAAGACTGTTGAATCATAGACCTGTACCTCTGAAACAAATAATACATTATATGTAAAAAAAAAAAAAAAAGAAGAAGAAGATAGCAGGAAGGGAAAAATGAAGGAGGGGAAATCGGAGGGGCAATGAATCATGAGAGACTATAGACTCTGAGAAACAAACTGAGGGTTCTAGAGGGGAAGGGGGTGAGGGGATGGGTTAGCCTGGTGATGGGTATTAAAGAGGGCACGTTCTGCATGGAGCACTGGGTGTTATATGCAAACAATGAATCATGGAACACTACATCAAAAACTAATGATGTAATGTATGGTGATTAACATAACATAATAAAATAAAATAAAATATATTAAAAAAACATTTGTCATTAAGAAGACTAACTTAATAAACGACTAAGGGAATAAGATAGAATCAACAAACTGGATTCTTTCCTAAGAAGATATATTAGCTATCCCATTTTTTCCATGAATTTTAGAATGCCAATTCTTACGATGAGCAGTATTTTAATCTAATTTAAATTAATCCTGCATCAATAAAAAACATAAACATTTACTAAACCATGTTTATAACTGGTTCATGCTCAGTTGTGAATAATAGCAAGTCAGTAAAACAAAATTAAATTAGACAAATTTGGTGATTTCAGTGTATTCTGTAATAGGTAGGAGATTGTTTCCAAGTCACCTGATACTGAGATCAGGCCAAAGATAATCAGATTTAGGAGTTTTAAGCTCTAAGACACTGTAAGACTGGGTATCCTCTTAATAGACATTTACTACTTCATGCACAAGGTGATAGAAACAATCTTTGTTGAAATTTCCCAGTTGTATGATGAAATATTGACTTTATATACAGTCAGTACAGACACGCAAGGCTGTCTCCCGCCACTGATCAATCTTGGTGTCTGAAATTGTCATCATTAAAGTTTCTCCTATATGCTGGTCATTGTTTCTAAAGGCCCCTTGTTAGAAAGGGCATAATTGCCTTGAAGAAGTAACAATTCAAAGATCTTAGCAACCTTTAATGTCATTGGATTTTAATATATTACCTTGCTGTCATAGGCAAGTGATCAGGAAGGGGGAAAGATTCAGAAAGATAAGACTCGGTGTAATTATAGAGTTGGGAACCCTGAACATTCAGGACAGTGAATGATAAAGAACAAAAAGACTTGCCCTATTACAAAACTAACCAGTTTTAATAAGAATAAGTCATGATGTAAAAAATGGTAACTTCTTGAAGGCAAAATTGGAACTTCTTTGCCTATAAAAGTGCTTCTCAAATTTAATGTGCTCACAAATCACTTGAGGATATTTTTTAAATGCCAATTCTGATTCAGGAAGTCTAGGGTGAGGCTAAAATTCAGCATTTCTTTTTTTCTAAATATTTTATTTATTTGACAGAGAGAGAGACAGCCAGAGAGAGAACACAAACAGGGAGAGCAGGAGAGGGAGGAGCAGGCTTCCTGTAGAGCAGGGAGCCTGATGCAGGGCTTGATCCCAGGACCACGGGATCATGACCTGAGCTGAAGGCAGATGCTTAACCATCTGAGCCACCCAGACACCCCATCAGCATTTCTAAATAGATCTAAGGTAATGCTGATGCTGCTGGTCCCAGGACTACACTTGAGTAGCAAGGCAAGACAGAATATTTAATTAAATGTTATTTTTAGACAAGGATTTTCAATGTAATGAAGGGGAAGTTCCAGCAAAGGACTTTTGTTACTGATTACTAGGATGTCCTGGTCATTGAGAATGCTTATTGATTGATGGATCACATCACTGAAGTGTTGTACCACATGACCTGGGAGTAAAGAACATTCATATTTGGGTTTACTCACTTATTATTTAATGCAACAACACCAACTGTGCTTCTAGGAGTTGACATACTGGCCACATAATTCCATTGACGTCCTTCAGGGTCCCATCTTTCTACGGTATTTAGATAACTCCATCCATCATGACCACCAACAGCATACATTGGTCCTTCAAGTGTTGTTACACCTAGGAGATAAAAATAAGATGAGGTCTCACCTAGGTATACTGCACATAATGGATTTTTTTTCATTTTGCAAACAACTGGCTGTTTAAAAAATTGTTTTTGTTTATTAAATGGTTTTGTGTATACATTATAATTTCCTAATCTTGATATGAAATTAAAATGGTCTCTCAACCCTAGGAAATTTTCAGGCATAGTTACTGTATAATGGCAGGGTGTCATTGTTGTAATACTGAAGTTAATGGAAGTAGTGGAATACACCATTTCTAAGGATATAATAAAAAATGCAAACTATTTTTTCTGGCATAATTTCAACATCATTTTTTTAAATATAAGGGATAGATTAGACATCTATACTGAATCTTAGATAATGCTTAGGTTATTCATAGATTTGATTATTCATAGGTTAACTGTAGTAGGTCTTTTTAACCCCTGCTTTTTATTATAGTGATAAAAAATATTCACATGAGATAACCAAATAAACAGGAATTTTTGAGGTTTAGTTAGAAATTTGTTCCATTACATACTGTGAATTGCCCCTATCTAACTGCTTCTCTGGGAATTCACATAATTAGCCTTTTCCCCCCACCTTCTTCACCATCTCAATTAGCATCTCAGTGGTATAACTTCATCACTTCTACCTTCTTAGTAATATCAATAAGATTTTAAAAACTTGCTATGATTTCTCTGTAAGATATGTTTTCTAAGTAATGTCTAGGAATCACACTGACACAACTGAGCTGAATAAATATATAGTTTATCATTTGACATGGACACTTTTTTAGATAATGTGGGAAAAAAGACAATACCAGTCCTGAATCTGCCACTTTTTAGATGTGTAAGTCAGTTCTTAAAAAAAATAAGGCATTTATTATGCTTTTTAAACAAACTCTATGATATTGAAAATTTATGGAGTCTAGCATGAAGAAAGATGTACCCTGACAAATATTCAGAAGAATCAAAGTTCCCAACTGTTTCAGAAGTGTCCCCTTCACCTTAAACTTCTTGGGAGTCTCTAGCTTAAGTATAACTTAGAGTTGCTCTCAATCAAAACAGTTTTTTCTAAATACCCTTGCTTTGGACCTGCATCCCAAGCCTTTGCTGAAATACAGATTTGCCCCTTATAGGAAGGGACAAAGTTCATCAAATTAGAAACACAATGTCTTTCCATCATCAAGTACTTTTTGTTTCTTCTAAATTTAGTTTAGAAGAAAACTCCCTATTGTAGTTTTATGTTCCTCAATGATGTATTCCTTCCAAACTTTTTATTCTTCCTAAAGTGGTACCCTTTTAAAATACATTTAAAGGGAGGCAGGATTAACAAGTATGACATCTGAAACAAGAAAAAAATGTTTCACAAATTTTACCATTTGATTCAGCTTTTCAGCATTTTGGAGACATTTTGACTAAGGGTTTGGCTAAATCCCAGTAATGTACACTCATGATGAGCACTGGGTGCTGTATGGAATTGTTGAATCACTATATGGTACACATGAAACTTATATAATACTGTATGTTAATTATACTGAATTAAAATAAAATAAAATCTCAATAATGTACAGCTGTATTAATTTTTTAAAAAAGATCTACTAATGATCCATTCTTTAGAAACTTTGTAACATTAAGCTCTTACCTAAGCCATGCCTGTGTGTTGACATGGGAGGCATCACAGTCCAGATTTTGCCAACTGGATTAAAACATTCCACAGTATTCAAAGTTTTTAAACCATCTCTTCCTCCCACGACATAGAGCTTATTATCAATAACTGCAACTCCAAACTGAAGCCTACGGCCACTCATGGTGCCAATATGTAGCCAGCTGTTGGTTCTGAGATCATATTTTTCGATTGTAGTGGTACCTTTTAAAGGGATATTAAAAATGGAAACATTGCTTGTATAAAAATTTTAGTTGGCATCATTCATATTATATTTATGTACCTATAATTTATAGAATAGAATCAGTGATTGCAACTCAAATTTAAGTACCCAATGATTCTCTAACCTGGCTGACAAGGTAAAGGTTATATTTTGCTACCATCGGATCCAAATGGAAGAGTCAGAATAAAACAGTTCATTTAATATATATGGTTTGTATACTTGTAATGGTTTCTTTGGCTATACTATGCTACTAGTAGTACTAACACAGGTGTCAACATGATAATTTGAATCTATTACTAACTCTTTACACATCCATTACTATTTTAATTACCTATGGTCATTCAATATATGAGTTTATGTCCTTTTATTTTATTCAGTTGTGTGTACGTTGATTTAAAATACAAGTGACTAAAGAAACAAGAATGAAAATTCCTTTTAAAAGGGCCTTTAGTGCTGATTCATACAATTTTCCATGACAGTAAAATGAAGGATTATAATTAAAAATAGACTAGGATTATTTATAATTATTTATTATATTTAAGAATTTAGTTCTGAGATATTACCTACTTCATGTGTTAATAAAAGTTCATTTTCTAGTCAATTAGTAAAATGTTAATTTTGCTATCATAGTATACTGTCACTACTGCCATAGTAAATTGCCACTACTTCATAATAAATTGATAACTTTTACATCCATGTTCATCAGTAATATCGGCCTGCAGTTTTATTTTTTAGTGGAGTCTTTACCTGGTTTTGATATCAGGGTAATGCTGGCCTCATACAATGAATTAGAAATGAAATAAGTCAAGCAGAGAAAGTCAATTATCATATGGTTTCACTTATTTGTGGAACATAAGGAATAGCATGGAAGACATTAGGAGAAGGAAGGGAAAAATGAAGGGGGGGAATTGGAGGGAGAGATGAACCATGAGAGACTATGGACTCTGAGAAAAAAAACAGGGTTTTAGAGGGGAGGGGGGTGGGGGATGGGTTAGCCCGGTGATGGGTATTAAGGAGGGCATGTACTGCATGGAGAACTGGGTGTTATATGAAAACAATGGATCGTGGATCACCACATCAAAAACTAATGATGTATTGTATGGTGACTAACATAACATAATAAAATTTTAAAAAAAGAAAGTTTTCCTTCCTTTTCTATTTTTTGGAATAGTTTGAGAAGAATAGGTACTAAATCTTCTTTAAATGTTTGGCAGAATTACCCTATGAAGCCATGAAGCCCTGGACTTCTGTTTACTGAGAGACTTCTGATTACTGATTTAATTTCTTTTCTGGTTATCGGTCTATTCAAGTTTTCTATTTCTATTTTGGTAGTTTATATGTTTCTAGAAATTTATCCATTTTTTCCAGGTTGTCCAATTTGTTGGCATATAATTTTTCATAATATAATTGTTTGTATTTCTGTGGTGTTGGTTATTTCTCCTCTCTCATTTGTGATTTTATTTATTTGGGATCTCTTTTCTTTTTGATAAGTCTGGCCAGACCTTTATCAATTTTATTTTTTTCATTTTTTGAAACAACTAGCTCCTAGTTTCACTGATCTGTTCTATTTTTTTCTTAGTTTCTATACCATTTATTTCTGCTCCAATCTTCATTATTTCCTCTCTTCTGCTGGCTTATGTTTCATTTGTTGTTATTTTTCTAGCTCCTTTAGTGCATAATAAATTGTCATTTCTGTGAGCAATGCTTTTTTACCAGTCATTCACAATAGCTGCTGCTATTTTTTAGTAAAAGTTGATTTTGCACAAGGAAGTTTCTGACAAATAACCAAGGTGGAAAGTAAAGATTTATTATTCACACATATAGTGTACTTAAGACTGCTTTTGGCAGATTTACGGAATTTCATCACAAATGCATAGAGCCAACCATTGGAATAAGCGAAAAACACTTTTCATTGTTATTCTACTGGGCAATTTGTGGAGAAAATATAATTCATTAGTTATGATGAAAATATGTTTACATCTGAACTGTATCCACTGACCAATTATAATGCTATGGTATGAGATCAGACCAAGTCAAAATTTAAGCAAAGTATATTGTATCTATGGCTGCTTCTGAAAGTTTTTCTATATATATTAGCTTAGTGAAGACAGTGTTTATTTCTTTTCTGTAATTTTAGATCTTTTCTGATGAATAGTGTACTGTAAGTATTTATGTCTCAAGAGTTTGGATTTTCACAATAAAACTTGTGTATATACAGATACTCATTATCTTTTATCTTTAATACCTCCATCTTTCACTGATAAGATGGATTTAGCTGAATGCTGATTTACAGATCAACAATTGCTAAATGGACTGCATTTACTACTGAAAGGTCAAATAACACCACTTAGAAGAATATCTTTTCTACAATAAATATCTCCGGATGATCCTGTTAAAACTGGAATATCTACAAACACGCATCAACTTTCACTCTGTCAACCAGCCCTTTTTTTAAATATTTTATTTATTCATCTGAGACACAGAGATACAGAGAGAGAGAGGAGAGAGGATAGAGCCTGAGCAGGGAGAGAAGCAGAGGGAGAAGGAGAAGCAGGCTCCTCGCTGAGCCAGGAGCCCGATGTGGGGCTCGATCCCATGACCCTGGGATCATGACCTGAGCCGAAAGCAGATGCTTAACCATCTGAGCCACCCAGGTGCCCCAACCAGCTCATTTTTTTCTGAACTTTTTCAGATCTTTCTACTTCCTCATTCTAATCTTCCCAAATCTGTCTTCCTATCCACTTCTTCCTATTTTAACCATTTATTTCAAACTCTTTTCATTAGTGGAATTAAACAAAAAGCGAATTTAGATTAGGAAATGAAGACTAGGCTGCTCTACTTACTAAAATTATAGAAATATTAATAGTGGTCAGGAAATTGTACAAATCTACATTAATCAAGTGCATACAGAAGATTTACACTGAAATAATGTAGAAGTCTGTTTTATGCCAAGTTAGTTTTTTTTTTCTGAGCATTAGATGAAATATAGAAGATTAATATATCCCACATCTCTTATTTTTGTCTATGAACATATATAACTGGTAGTTCTATATCTTGAATTCTGAGGATTTCTTCAGCCCATTTACCTACCTCCACTATTGCTTCAACTAATCAAAATGTAAATCTCCTAGCTGGCCTACTATGCCAGCTCTACATTTGATGGGAAAACTTAAATTAGATTTTTTTTTTTTACTGATGTCTCTCCTTAGGACTCATTTTATGATGTTTCTGTGTATATAAATCTTCTTCCCTAAAACATTGAAATATTGTTTCTCAATTCATCTCTAAGCTCTTATTGGACCCTCATTTATGATCTGGTCAAGAGGAAACAAAACCAACCTAACGTAGTATTGTTGAGAACATGATAGCTCCTATAGCTGTGAATATATCTGATTTAGCGATTTTCTCCTTCTATTTTTTTTTTTTTAGTGTTCCATGATTCATTGTTTGCGTATAACACCCAGTGCTCCATGCAGTACATGCCCTCCTTAATACTCATCACCATGCTAACCCATCCCCCCACCCCCCTCCTCTCTAGAACCCTCAGTTTGTTTTTCAGAGTCCATAGTCTCTCATGGTTCATCTCCCCCTCCGATTTCCCCCCCTTCATTCTTCCCCTCCTGCTATCTTCTTCCTTTTTTTTTTTAACATATAATATATTATTTGTTTCAGAGGTACAGGTCTGTGATTCAACAGTCTTACACAATTCACAGCACTCACTATAGCACATACCCTCCCCAATGTCTATCACCCAGCCACCCCATCCCTCCCACCCCCCACCACTCTAGCAACTCTCAGTTTGTTTCCTGAGATTAAGAATTCCTCATATCAGTGAGATCATATGATACATGTCTTTCTCTGATTGACTTATTTCACTCAGCATAATACCCTCCAGTTCCATCCACGTCATTACAAATATATATACAATGGAATATTATGCAGCCATCAAAATGAATGAAATCTTTCCATCTATTTTTAAAATGATCTAAAAATAACTATATTAGCCTCCCATTTATCCCATGGCATACTGCCTCTCAGAATTCATTGTTTTTAATAAGTGAAAAGTTACTGCATACCTTTATGTACAAAAGCCGAAAGTTTACCATTTGACCATTTTTTAATGTTGACTCTGTGATCATACAACTTTCTGATGATTCTTTTAATATACATGGTAGGAGTTACAGTTAGCCCCAGCCACTTGTGTGATGCCTATATCTACCAACTAATTCCAAGTTAACTGTATGAGTCAAAAAAAAAATTAAGGACAGAAGAAGTACTGCATTTCCTAGACATCAAAGGGGGAAAATTCAGAAAATATCTTTAAAAAATGAAATAATGCACTCTAAGAAAAAGCACGCATATTGAAATTATTTTTATAGTTTTATGAAAGAACAGAAATGTAATACTGATTTATATAGATAAATGTTACCCCTTTAATGTTTTGTTATAACTTAAGGTTATTTTTCTTTCTTTTTTTCTTTCTTTTCTTTCTTGTGCCTAAGTGCTCAACCTGGTTTTTCTATAGATTCTAAGACCCTTAAAAAGAGAGGTCAGTTTTTGTTTTGCTCTTTCTTCAAAAATAGTGGCAGTATAGCAAAAAGGAATATATAATTTAAGTAAGAATTCCACTTCCAGTCTTTCTAGATGTTTGTCCTTGGGTTGGCTATGTTACCTTAAGAGCCTCAGTTTCCCCATCTGCAAAACTGCAATACTATCTTGTAGCATTACTGTGAGGATTAGAAATTATGTTTGCAAAATGCCAATGAAGGATGAAGAACTCAAAAATAGTTTTTTACTATTATTGTAGTTGTCTGCAACTTCCCATAGGGCCTTTTTTTTTCTCAACACACTAGATACTCATGAAGTCTCAAATGAAACTTAGTTCCTTCCATATGAAACTGTGGTAATAAAGTCAAGGGGATTATAGGTTCACATTTCAGTCATTCTTAAAAAATCTGATAAGGAACTGTAGATACTTATTACTATTTTTTGTAACACATTTATTTTTTAATATAACTTAACAGGAAGCTGAAAAATAACAAAGATAGGGAACAAACAAACAAAAAAACACAAAGTGTTCCATTTTTTTTCACTTTGCAGGTTAAACTATTATTTTTAATTAGAAACAGGATAACTATGCTTGCATTTTCTATGTAGTTCCCTTTAAATTTAAATATCAAACTAGACACCTTTTAAAGTGTTGTTAATATTCATTCTATTCAACAAAATGTAATAAAATATCAAGTTACCAGACTTGCAATTAATTATAGGATCTCACTGCATTTGTTATTTTCTGAAGAGCATTAGTTCTGTGAAGTTACTTTGCTACTTTATAAATAATTGCATTTACAAGCTCTTGTTTTATAGGTTTATGATTAATTAGCAAATTTCTTATACTGTCTTTCAATTTCCAATTACACATATCAAAAGAAAGAATTGGTTTCCAGTGGCACAGAATTTTGACTTTTGCATTATTTTCTACAAGGTATCAAATAACATTTCTATGCATGATTTGGCAGATTTTAAGTAGTTTGATTTGAATTTCTACACAACCCATATCTTAATTACAAAATTCTTGCCTCATTGTCTTGGAAACATGGGTCTACTGACCAAGAAATCAAGTCAAAAAAGGCAGAGATATAGAAAAATGGGTTCTCAGAAGGGTTCAGAGAAGACATGATGTCCTCAGAAAGTTGTCCCTTTTCCCTTTGATTAAATTCTTATGTAAAATCATTACTTTTTTCCAGGTTTAAATTGCTGACCTTGTTATCAACAATAACAGCATTCCAATTGGTCTTAAGGTTTAACTTACTTCAAGCTATGCACTCCTGGTTTGCTGACCTAAGTCCTAAAACTAATCCACTTTCCTTGAGATTCTGCAGATCATTGACCTTGAGGAATGAAGGACCAGACTTTCCCAGAAGATAAGGCCTGGCCACATTTGAAAACAGCTGCCACTGATGCCAACAAGTCTGTTCCAGGTCATGTTGACATACAACGAACTGCCTGAGCACCAGCTTCTCCTGCACATAGCCAGCTATTCCCCACACCTCCCCACTAAAACTCTATGGATTTTCTGGGCTGGGAAGATGGTCTTTGGGATATTAGTCCAACATCTTCCCAAGTAGCTGGCTTCTTGAATAAAGCAACCTTTCCTTTCCCACCATTACTTGTCTCTCAAGTATTGTTTTTCAAGGGGAAAGCAGCCAAACCTGAGTTAGGAAATGGTTCTGTCTGGTAAGAGACGGAACCATTTCCTAACCTCACATTGGTGAGCTAGCCAAGAGTTGTGCTTCCAATTTATCTAGCCAACCCCCTTGGGATTCCTGGGATGGAGCAGTTGGCCAAGACAGGGCCAGGCCTTACCCATTCATTTCCCAAGCCGGTGGCTATGATAGTTGGAGCCATCTGCTTGTGGTTAGTCAACCCTAGGGTGGAGAATTTAAAGGATTTTCCCAAGCATTTGCCCAAACTCCTTTTGCTTCAGGGAGGCTCCCTGTCTTCTCCAACCTGGTGTGGACTGCTTACTTTTGCTTTTTGTTGGTGAAGAAACATGCATCTGTTCATCTGTTTGAGCTGAGATCTAGGATCAAGTCAGTCCACTGACATGCATTCTGGGAGTTTTTTTTCTATGTCATCTGAACTTTTAGCCATTTGGACCTTTCTGGGTCAATTTGTGGTACCACTGGTAAGAGAAGTGACTCAGAAGTGATTCCATACTGGTCTCTCCTTGAAGGAGAGGAATCCGTCTGTCTCAGAAGCACCTTGTCTGTTTGTCTGATTGTATGTTTTAGGAATCTGCATAGGAATGGGAGGATTTAGTTTTGTTCCATCTGAGAGCACACTGGAGTGAATTCTGTTTGATGGGCATACTTATAGTTATGATTCCATATCTTTAAAAAATGGTATTTTATTGTAACACTTCCTGGCATATGTATGTTTTGAGCCTGAAAGAAAGAGGCCATTAAATGGGTCTCTAAATTATTACACTCTTGTAAATTGGAGTTGTATTGTCAGAGATCAGATAAATGACATGAAATTCCCTACATTCAGGCTTTTATATTACTTCATAATAAAGATGCTGCACAGAAAGGGACCTAATTGATGGTCCAGAGAGATAAGGAGGACAAAAATCTAAGACACCTGACCTTCCTAATAATCAGAATAATAAAGAAAAGTAGGAGGAATACAGGCAGACACTGGAAATCCTAACTCCATCTGCTCAAGCACTAACACCAGAACCAATGCCCAACCCACTGCCTGCTTTTCCACCTCCACCAGAAAGCTGTAAAGCAAAGGAGAAAAAACAAAACAAAACAAAACAAAACTGTTTTTCAGGAAGGAGAGACAGAAAATGGAGATGGAGGAATGTTAGTCCGAACTTTAAATCTGCCTCTGGCCGTGCCAGTGGCACCCCTGCTGCTTCTTGCTCTGCTTTCCCTCTCCTTCTTTTGTTGTACCAAAATGGGTGCCTCTCACTCAGTGGCTCCCATACCATCCTTGGTGCGTTCAGCACCATTGACTCCTGCTCCTCCTAGCCTCACTACTGAAGAGCAAAAAGCATCCTAAGCCATTGGGTCACATCCTTATGATGTTCAAACTGGAACAACTCCTAAATCAACATGAAGGGACCCAAGGGCTCACCTGGACTTAAACTGCTCACTTCAGATTTCTCCACAAGAGGCCCAGATAAAATTGACAGTGGGAAACAAATTAATTGACTTTTTAGTGCACAAGGGTGTAACATATTTGTTATTAAAGCCAATCAAAGTTGATGGTTTAATTAAAATAGACATGTTTTTTGGAGTTATCATCATCAAATATAATACAGATAACTAGCTTTTATTCTACCTAAATATTAGTTAAATTCTTGTTGTAACTGTTACAATTTGTCAATAACAATTAATGATTTATTTTATCTAATGAAGTTTACATGGGTAAATGTTAAGAACAAGTAGGTTGAATAGATAAAAAATGTGTAAAGGTAAACTTTTAAATAGCTTCCAAAATCTTTGGTAACTTGAAACTTTGAAGTTTTGCTAGGTTAAATAATAAATTGGGTTAAATTCATTGGATGTCCAAATCTTTACAAAATAAGATAAAATGTTAATGTTTTAACAATTACTAAATATAGGTTTATCTGATTTTGGCTTCTTATTACAGAAAACTAAATATACTTGGGTCTGCTAATAAGCATGTATTGTGCTTTATTAAAAAGTTCTATGAAAACAATCACATTTTATAAAATATAAAATATATTCATAAATTTGCCAATCTAAAAAATTCTGGTCTAATAGACCTTCCACAACTGGTTACTACTTAGTTTTCACTGGAGAAAGGTTTCTGAGAGTTAAAATTTTGATACATGTGATTGAGACTGCTAGAAATGGTAAGGAAAACAACTCTGTACATAGGAAAATAGGAGATATGTAAGAAAGGCATGAGGAATAAAAATACATTTTTTTGAGGGGAGAAAAAGTAATTTTTCCTAAAATAAGACTGGCTATTTAAGAGAGGTAAGAGTTATGACAAAATTTGATTTAAAAAAGCAGTTAGAAAGTTTATGAAGGGAATCTTTGGAAAAAAAATATTTATGGTAAGGACTCACTAAGATTGGAATAAATGAATTTTAAAAGTACAGTGATATAAGATTGGAATTTGTTTTTTGTCTAGAAATTGGCTTAACTTTGTTAAAAAGACAAAATTTATTTTATTGTTGGTCTGCTCTTAATAAGAAATTATAAACAAAGTATTTTATCTTTAACTGCACAGAAAAACGAAGTTTCTATGTTTGTTTTTAATTAGGTCTTTGATTACTAAATCTTCTCAATATTAAAGGAACTAAGTTTTGCTAACAACTATGTAACCCTTTATTTTTGCCTGTGGGATCTCTTATTGTCACCTTGGTCAAATAAATAATAAAATTTAAATTTTATAGTGATCTATGATCTTATTTAGGCATGTAGTTTAGAATCTTCTGAAGTTCTTAACAAACTTACTAAAAATTCAAATTCTAAATAAAGTCTTTTTGATTTATTAGTCTTGTTTATTTGGTATGTTAAGTTACACTGGAAGCATTGTCAAACATATAATGATTAATTTTCTTAGGTTATATTATGTGGGTAAATGTCAGGGTGGTTTTAAAAGTTATGTAAAATTCCTAAAATTTTAATATATCTTGGCATAATGTCATCACATGTAATTCTAATTATTAAAATGTTCTGCATCACAGAAATAACTGCATTTCCTTGACAACTACATTATAATAAACTGTTTTTAAAAAGATTTTATTTATTTGAGAGAGAGAGAACACATGAGAGGGGGGAGGGTCAGAGGGAGAAGCAGACTCCCTGCTGAACAGGGAACCCAATGCGGGACTCGATCCTGGAACTCCAGGATCATGACCTGAGCCAAAGGCAGTCGCTTAACCAACTGAGCCACACAGGCGCCCCATTATAATAAACTCTTATCAGATTTTTAAACATGGCCGTTTTTGAATCTTTTGTCCCTTGCAATTATTCTGATGTTCTTGCAAATGCTTTTCAGCTTCAAGGAGATTCCTGAAAAGGACTTTTGACAGATGCAGGTCTGATACTTTTAAGATCATAAAATTAAACTAAGAATTTCCAGAACTAATGGAAAAACTGCATTCAAACAGAGCAAGAATTAACAATATGAGACTAAAAATTTTTAAAAATGATTATATTTTTATAATTCTTATTTAAATCATTGCTGTTTCTCTAATGTTTTCCAAATTTAAGGACACTTTTTCTCTTAAGATATCTATGACTTACAGAAATTTGGTAAAAATATTCTTTTGTAGGAACACCTAGGTGGCTCAGTTGGTTCAGTGTCTGCCTTCAGCTCAGGTCATGATCCAAGTGTCCTGGGATCCAGTCCAGCATTGTGTTCCTTGCTCAGCAGGATGCCTACTTCTCTCTCTGCCTGCCCCTCTCCCTGCTTGTGCTTTTGTTCTCTCTCTTTCTCTTTGACAAAAACAAATAAATAAAATCTTTAAAAAATATTCTTTTGTAAACAAACTGAAATATTTATTTTTCTCCCTACCTGATCCCTGAAGAATTTGGAAACTCTTAAGGAATATTCTTTCTGTCATGGTAATAGTCATTATTTGCATAAATTCAATGTAAATGGGTACTTCTTATAACAAGATACCATTGGAAACATTGGTTATTTTACCAAGGCTTTAAGTGGAATGTCATATTTAAGAAAGACATACATAGACTCAGATATAACCAGACAGCTTTAAGGAACTAAAGTTGACTGTATGGAGCCAGTAAAGACCCTTGGAAATGTTGGCCTGGCACATTGCTTACAGAGTTCCCGCCAGCCTTACTGGGTGAGTAAAAAATATCAGTTCTTGGAAGGTGCAGGAATCTCAAGATATTTCAGGGACCTCAGAAAAAAAGAAATCACTCAAATCTACAGGTATTACAGGCAAATCTTATGACAAGTTTTTGACTTGGCTTCTGGCTTTGAGAGGCTATTGAAAGTTTAATCTAAAATTCATTGGAAAACCTTCCACCAAAGCAGGTTTTAAAACAATCTCTATGGTCAATCACCATTCTTGCTGTACTTATATAAATAATTATATAAAAATTAATTAAATTTATTAAAACTAAACTTATCTTACAAACAAATTAGTCTTAATTTGTCTATCTTTGACAGGAGTGAAGGTGAATTTAGAGAGCAAGATTATATTTCATTAACACACCTTCATGGATGTTAGATTCTAATTCTGATTATCTTTGAGTGTTTGTTGTTTCCTTATAAAACTGAGCTGGATCTAAATTCTTCTGGTTTCCTCCAATATCTGGCTATGACTTTCCAAAATAACGTTTCCAATGTTCTCCTATTCTCTTGTCTTAAAATAATTAAGAAATAAAACTGCCTTTTTTCCTGAAGCCCTGAAAATTGAAGCTAGACAACTCAGGAGAAACTTCAGAGAAATTGCCACAATAGCTCATATATAGACAATCTTCATGCCTGTTGCTCTATGAACCACTAAAAAGAATCACTGGAGACATTTAAACTATAAACCATAAAAATCCATCAGATTGCCAGTGTCTGTTCCCACTCCATCTGAGGATGCTTTGAGCCTGACATCTAAAACGCCTCTCATTGGGACTACTTAGAACCAGATACTGGGTTTATAATTTGCTCCAAGCATTAACCTTTGTTTTTTGTTTGTTTCCATAGACATTGGGGAGGATATGTGTTGTGGTGAATTGTGTAAGACTGATAAATCACAGAACTGTACCCCTGAAACAAATAATACATTATATGTTAATAATAATAAAAGAAAGTACACCAACCTCAGTAATAGAATATTTTATATAGCTTACATACGTTTGTGTTGCTATGCTCTCAATGTGTGTAGCTGTTTTTAAGATTACTCAGATAAAATTCATCTGAAGATATGGGGAAAAATGCCTCTTATTAAGTACCTGATTGCTTGCTGAACAAGGTAGAGTTTATATAATAGCAAACACTGATTGCTGTACCTATATTATCTAGTCCTTGGAAGTAAGAACCCAGAGAGACAAAATCAGGCAGCAAGCCACATGGCTGCAACAGGCCCTTGCCCACAACATCCCATTTTTCCAGGGTGGCTGGGACTGGTTTACTGATCTATTCTCTTTGAAACGTATTTTCTTTTGGTATCAAATCAATTTTAGAGGGAATGATAAAATTGGGCTTAACTGTACTGTTACTATTCCTTAGACTATACTTGGGGATAAAGTTAATGATGCCATGTAGTGCCAAACAATGTAGAAAAATGAGATAAAAAACTACCTCTGATACCCCTCCATGAGAACAAGGAACCAAAAGCTAAATCCTGCACTCATGTCAAATCCTTCCATTCCAAACCCCATAGTCTGCCCTAATTCAGCTTGAAGCAGTTATAGATGATGGACCTCTATGTATGTTCCATAGAAATGGAATGAAGGATTGACAATGGGGATTTGTAACAGCACTCCAACTGGTATTAATGGTTAATTTACTTCAAGCTTATGCACTCCTTGTTTGTTGACCTAAGTCCCTTGGTTTATAATAGAATTAACCTACTTTCCTTGAGATTTTGCAGACCATTGGCCTTAAGGAATGAAGGGCCAGACTATCCCAAAAGATAAGGCCTGACCACATTTGAAAACAGCTGCCCAGCAAGTCTGTTCAAGGTCATGTTGACATATGTTTAACTGCTTGACATATGATTAACTGCCCCTGTACATAGCCCCCACCATTTCCCAAACTTCTCTTTTAAAACCCTCTGGTTTCATCTATACTGGGGAGATGGTCTTCAGGACATTAGTCCACCATCTTCTCAAGATGCTGACTTTCTGAATAAAGTAACCTTTCTTTTCCCACCATTACTTGTCTCTCAAGTATTGACTTTCACATGGCAAGCAGTTGAACCTCAGTTTGGAACCAGTTTTCTATCCTGTAGCACCAACACTTCAAGATTCTTTGAAACTGGTCTTTAAGCGTCTAATAGGAACTTAACATCAAGGCCCCCTTCTATTTCTGTCAAAAAACAAATATGCTTTTCTTTATACAAATTTGCTAAACCCTTCTATTTATGATAAACCTTAAGTAAGTTTTCCCTGAAAACATCTTATATTGCAAAGCAAATGCTTAATTTAAAAATTGTTTCCATAAAATAAAAGTACCTATTAAGAGCTTAGCTAACAGTAATTAAAGGATTATGTCCCATAAGGTAAGAAAAAAATTGTAAAATTACATAAATTATGCTATTTATTAAAATTAGCTTTAAATGCACAAAATTAAATATTGCTTTAATTCCACCTTCATAATTTCGGGGGTGTTGAGAACATATTTTTTTGAATGATACTTTCTAAATTAATCGTTTCTGTTACCTTTCATAGCATCCATGCCTCCCACAGCATAAAGTGCCCCCACAGTTGATTTTCTAGGCTTTGTCCGAGGGCTTTGCATCATAGGTCTTCTCTCAGGTAACAGATGGTATTTCATAGCTTCCATTAGGAGCTTCTGACACTCAAGATCACCAGCAAACATAGAGCTGTTTTCAAGATCCACCAGTAACTGAAAAGTAATGATGCATGGTATATGAAGTAAATAACCTACCATTAAAAATAACATATTTTTGCTTATATAACCTTGGAGAAAACTTGAGCTAATTCAAATGTAAAAGTGTTAGTATTTTAAGTTACTTAGTAACATATGTTTATGTTCACTTATGATTTAAAATGATTAAAGATCTCATAGTAGTAGCTACTGATCTGTTCAGATTTATTTGACATATTATACATCTTTTGAATAGATACACATATAATATCAAGAAGCGAAAGTGAAAAGACACTTAGAAAATGGGTTACTGAAAGCAGTTCACAATGGGTTACTGAAAGCAGTTCAAGAGACTATCTATGTCTACACAAAACAAGCATCTTCCAGTCTACTGCATGTAGCCAAATAAGCAGCTACCTAATTGATGGATTTAGAGAAGTTGGTACAAGCATGCCCAGTTAAAATAAAGTAACATCACCCATAAAGAACTGCGTCTTTATCATCAAATCACTTTTGTAAAGTATTCTGAAAGTAGATGCTTTTTATCTTACATGTACATGTGTACATCAGTAAAGCATATGTGTTAGTAGGTAGCCAAAATATTAGCAATAGTAGATGATCAATCCTTTCTAACTACCATTGCCTGGCAGACACTAAGACCCTCACTGAATGGGATAAAAGCTAAGTAAAATATTTTTCTTGAGGTGAGCTGAGAAGTGAAGAGCTTGTTTCAGAATTTTACCAAGGGTCATTTATATTGGTTCATTGGAGTTTTGGGTCTACAGTATTATACGACATTGAGAGGAATTGCAGTTTGGAGTGGAAATGCTAATCTCATCCCATAAAACTTCCCTGAAATTTCCTGTTCTGCAGTACTTAATCCCAGCTTAGTTCTCTTATGGATCACTATTTTAACTTGGCTGGTGAGACCTCAAGCATTTCCTTAATGCATATGCTGCTGAAAATAAGTTTGAAAACTGAGTTATATAACTTTTTTCAAAATATTCTTCAGGGATTTACCACCATTCTCTTCATATATTTCATTTCTAGAGTATTTTTTTAAAGTCACTATTAAAGTTGTTTTGGAAGGTATATATTCTGTATGATATTACCTACCACTGCCATCATTAGGAAAAGTTCACAACAGTCCACACTTTAGGCATAAGGCATACTCAGGGATGGGAAGCCAAAGACCATTTTTTGTGTGTTTGGGCTGGAAATTTCTCCTCATTCCAATAAAGTAAGACAAGTCCTAACTAAGCAGTTTGCTGAAAGAACATATAGAAAAAGCAATATAAAGTTAAGGTCCTCTGATCCATTATACCAGGGCATCTCAATTTTTTTTTGCATATCTAAGAATCATCTAGTGAACTTATTAAAACATGGATTCCTTGACCTCACCCCCATAAATTGTTTCAGTACGTCTGTGGTGGAGGCTTGGAAAACTGGGTTTCTAACAATATCTCAGGAAATACTAAGCTGCTAGTTCAGGGTCATTTTGAGTAGCACTGCCTTAGAGAATCTAATAAATCATATAGACCCTCTCATGAGAATAAGGCATGCAAGTGTACACACATTCACACAAACATAAAATTTCCAAAGATTCTGAACCTTGGTTCTAAAGTTACATGTATATTTTAATGTTTCTCTTTTTGGTGTTACCATTGCCTTGCCCTTTGAATAAATTTGCTATACCCAAGAAAGCAGTCAGTGTTCTTTCATTGCATATGGATAAATTCTTTATAGTAGATATGTAGCTCCATTGATTTAATTAACAGATAAAAGTAAAAAAAAGTAGAGAAATCATCAGTAAATTAATATTCTATTTTTCAATATTAGTATTTAATTAGTAATTGTTGAAAATTGATTAATTTTAATGTTTATGAAACTACTGATCCACTAGATCTAGATGAAGCTCTTCCTTCCAATGTGGATGATATTTGATGAATTCAGTCACAAGCTATATAATATATGAAATGTGCATATATGCAATATATTTATATATATACAATATATAATTGATATCTACTATTGATCAATTTGCTACAGAGAAAAATTGTTATCACCAATGGTAGAAGTATATAATGAGACTGCACTCCAACCTCACTAAGCTTCACTTACTAAAATTCAGTATAAGGTAGGTCAATCCCAAATTATATCCAAGGATATTTGTTTTCAGAATCATTTTTACTATTATCCTCCAGCATGTATGATAAGGTTGTAATTATAATGATTCTGTAGTTCATCTGAAGCTACTATAGTATGATTTCAATCATAGCAGGTAATTAACCATGTTAGTATTAGCCAGACTAACTCCTTGATAAAGCTCCTTTGGGATGCTACTATATTGGTTATTATCAGCTTGCCTAGACGGTGGGCAGGAAAAGAAAAAAAAAGCCTCGTCATTTTCTCTGCTTCTTACAAGTGCTGTTTGATAAGAAACTAAAGAATATGCTTTCTTAGATTTTTTTTTTTAGGGATTATCTGTAGCTTATTTTTTCTACTTGTTTTCTCTGCATCATAAATAGTGCTAATTGAAGGTTGGATATGTCCTTCTATGAGACAAATACTATACACTCCAGTTAACAGAAATCCTATGAGACAAATACTATACACTCCAATTAACAGAAATCCTATGAATAAAATAAAATTAAACAAAAAAAGAATGGATTTATGTTTAGCGGTAGTTTAGAACTATATGTTACCTGGGTAAATTTCCATACCTGTGGTGGAAGTAATGGCAGTCTGATATAAGAAAGCAACATTGCTAGGTCTCGTTGCCTAGCCTGCACATCATGCCCCACCCACTGCATTAAAGCGTGGAAAATTGTTTCTTCATCAGGCACATTAATGTCATCACTGCACAGAAGTTTTGAAATTTCATTAGCTGGAAGCAAGAGGAATTCTTGGTTCTTTATTACCTCAATGAAGTGTTCCTAGAAAAGAAAGGTTTTCTATTGAAACTTTGTACTTTAGAAATGTCTTAACCAAACAAACATATGAACATTTTGCTTTGTTAAAATTCAGAAAAGACCAGAGGGACAGGTATATGCTTTTATAACAAATAGGTGTCATTGCTGCCTGTGACAGAGGGCATGGGGAGTCTTCTGAAGTTGAGGAGCCAAATGTTTCCCCTGAGAATTATTTATTGAACACAAAGGGATTAATTGCTTCATAGGCCACATGGGTAGTGCCTGAGTTGATACCAGTGCTTTCCTCTCCTAGCTGTTGTGGGTGGCAACAACTTACAACTCCAGAATTGATTGATGTTGAGTTGGTCTTTAGCCAAAACCCTTAAGAAAAAGGGTGGAAATTTTCAAGGGGGAGGCTACCTTGAAGACCTGGGAGAGGTAACTCTGGCTGTGCATTTGAGGGGGCAACATACTGAATTCCTTTGAGTTGAGACAAACAGATTGATGACAAACTCTTTTCTCTTATGGAAAAGCATGATCTATTAACCAAGGCAAAGTTATATTTTACAATGGATAATACACAGATTTAGGACAATACAAAAGGGACTCTTATGGAGTTATTTTTTAGGGGGGGTGAATGGAATTGTCTTGCAATTTTTATATATTATTCCTTAATTCTCTCTTCTGTCACAGTGTTATATTTTATCAAGTATCAAATTTCAGGCAGCTGTGTTTCAAATTTTTTCATCAAAACACCACTATATATTTTTTCTTATTTATAATGTTGCATATTTTTCTATACAACACAATTACCTTTTTCAACATTTTTCATAGTAAAAAAAATCTCGTTTTAAATGTGATATACTTCCAAAATGGAGATAAACCTGTCTAGTTGATAATTTATGTTGCCAAATAAAGAGATATTCTTGAAGCAGCTTAAAACAGCCTCTAAATAAATTGGGGGAATCTTGGATAAATCAAATCACTACCTCAGCTCCACTCAGAGTTTAGTCATTGTTGAACTGAGTTAGCGTAATAGTAAAATTATTCATACAAAAACCATTGTTTGATAGACCCATCAGAGAGCTCTGGTACCATAAATTCCAAGCTAAATTGTCTATTTAAATGAAGAGCCCTCTCGTGACTAAGGTAAACAATTAAGAGAAGACTACTGTTTTTAATGTAGCAGATGTCCCTGGTTGAAAACCCTCTCACCTACAGCAAAGTAATGGAACTAGTACTATAACTAATAATATGTTACATTTGTACAGCACATCACACTTTCACAAACATTAAGTCAAAAAAAAAACATTAAGTCATCACCAATATGATCTTGTAGGTGGTGAAATTATTCTGATGAGAAAATAGGCTATGTGAATTGTTTGGTCTCCTGTGCAATAAATGGCAAAGTATAGATTCAAACTTAAGTCTTTAGGTCTACTCCATTTTGCTCAACACTGCAACTGCCTTTCATAAGTGATATAATTTTTGTGAATGGGTTAAGGAAAAGATAAAACTCTAAAAATGTATGGTTACCTATTACTGGTAGTGTATGTAAACTCAGAGTTTATATCGTTGTCAATATGACGGAAAACCCATTATCTCATTCTCCTTTCTATCCACTCTCCAATGAAAGAAAAGAAAAATAGAAAGCTAATGAGAGAGAGAGAGAGATTGGCCTAGTCGGTAAAACCTACTCAATGGCTAATGTGGATCATAGAAAAATCTATCAAATTTGGTTATGCATTTAAAAAGTTAAGAAATGATTCAAATAGTTTATATGATGGTCAATTTATATAGTGGGAAATTAGAGTTATGATAGAATTTGTTATGGTCCCAGAGAAACTTCCCAATGAGATTACTGAAAATTGTTTGGCAATATAGTAACCTAGTCTAAATAAAATATATATATATTGATTTAAAGTATACACATGGCACTGCAATATCCAGTACTGCAGAGAAATATTTAGTTAAGCTTAAAGATTAATTTTAAATTGTTTTATTTTTGAATTATTTTGTTTCTAATCTCAAGATAAACACTTTCTTCTATATACCTTTCCAAGAGGTTTGATACTCATTTTTTAATCCACACTTACTTTGTTGTAAAACTTACTAGATAAACATAACATACTTGCTGAGTGTTTCATCAGTGCAGACTACTATTTATAGTATTATGATGGCTAATTTAATGTGTCAACTTGACTTAACCATGGAGTGTCTAGACTTTGTATCAAACATTATTCTGGGTGTATCTGTGAGGATATTTCTGAATGAAGCCCATTTACATTAGGGAGGGAGATTATGTTTTACACCGTCTAATATTCAAATGTTTGTAATTGAGTCTTGAAAGTTCAACATTATTCTTTTTTTTAAAGATTTTATTTATTTATTTGACAGAGAGATACACATCAAGAGAGGGAACACAAGCAGGGAGAGTGGGAGAGGGAGAAGCAGGCTTCCCACGGAGCAGAGAGCCTGATGAGGGGCTCAATCCCAGGACCCTGGGATCATGACCTGAGCCGAAGGCAGACGCTTAACGACTGAGCCACCCAGACGCCCTGAGAGTTCAAAATTATTCTTAAAAAATAAAATTATTTGTATTTTTATAATATCAATACAGTATTACAAAAACATTATTATAGCAAGACCGTTGCCTCCTTTGCTTTATTTATAGTAGATACTAAAATAACTGAAGAAAGGGAGTTAAGTGAGACAGCAGTAATGTGCTTTTTGCAAATCCTGCTTTAACACTCAGTTTCAGCCACATAATAAGAAAAGGAAGACAAGTTCATTTTGAGGAACAAAAATAATTCAAGCTGTTTATCAGAATGTGTTTTGACAGTGAGAGTAAGATAACAGACAGGAAACTTAATACTTAGTTTAAGAATTTAAGTAAATTAACAGGTAGTTTTCATGTTTGGCTTTTGTGGTAGGATTATTCTTTGAGCTATATAACTGATGTTCCTATAGACTATATGGCATCCGTATTTAGCACATAGGAATATAAATAGTATGATTCGGTAACATATGTTAAACTCTCAATCCATTATAATATAATTCTCCCCAAAATACTATAGTTTTAGGACTTTGTTTGAAACTTCAAATTTTGAACAATGACCAGGGATGGGAAAAAGAGGGAGAAAGTTTTACAAGGAAAATTTAGAGTATTCAAATATTGGAAAGTTGAAAAATTTAAGATCTGTATTAAATGTTAACAAAATATTGTTTATATGCCTCTCAATCATAAATTCATAATGTTAATTTTATTTTTAGATGTGATTCTCTATTGTTTGCTTTTATGTACTTACCTCTTTGTTTTTGAATCTTAAATAACCATAGCAATTTTCTTAGAGTGAAAGATTTATCTTTTTGATCAGATTTTACAGAAAGTTCCATCTCATAATTTTCCTGCTTCAGGGGTTCAAAAGTTCACTTTCTTTTTTTTTTTTAAAGATTTTATTTATATATTTATTTATTTATTTATTTATTTATTTATTTATTTATTTGACAGAGAGAGAGAGCACGCATAAGTAGGCAGAGAGAGAGGGAGAAACAGGCTCCCTGCTAAAAAGAGAGCCTGATCCCAGGACCCTGGGATCATGACCTGAGCCAAAAGCAGCCGCTTAACTGACTGAGCCACAGGTGCCCTAAAAGTTCATTTTCTTCTTTGCATCAGGGAATTATTAGCATTAATGGTAATTTAATATCCTCTGACTACTTTTTCTGGTCTCCCTACAATCTATATTTCACGTCACTGTCACTTGACTGAATAAAGATAGTCTTATCCGATCCAATTTTAAAAGAATTAACACATACAAACATGTTCAGTTAATTTATTATGATTACTTATAGAATTGAGAAGGATTTTAAGTTAGTTACGTTAAAGGATTGAACTGCAAGTCATTTTTAACCAAAATAGCTATTTTTGTTAAGACATAAAATATCCATTCAGTAGAATTAGTTGCTTTTGATAGTTCTTAAGCTCTTCCACTTAATATTGATCTATTAATTAGTTTTTGTTCTTATTGAATGTTTTTATATTGAATTCCTTTTCTTATTGAATGTTATTTAACTTTCATTAGAAATCATAATGTATACACTTTTAGAAGCTAAAATTCTAATATTACAAAAAATCAAGCACAAAGAAACAAATGATCTGATTAAAAAATGAGCAGAAGACATGAATAGATATTTTTCCAAAGAAGACATATAGATGGCCAACAGATACATGAAAAGATGTTCAACATCACTCATCATCAGAAAAATATAAATGAAAATTACAATGAGATATCACTTCACACCTGTCAGAATGGTTAAAACTAACAGCACAAGAAACAAAAGATGTTGGTGAGGATGTGGAGAAAGAGGAACCCTCTTACACTGCTGTTAGGAATGCGAACTGGTGCAGCCACTCTGGAAAACAGGATGGAGGTTCATCAAAAAGTTAAAAATAGAACAGCCCTATCATCCAGCAATTGCACTACTAGGTATTTACCTAAATAATACAAAAATACTAATTTGAAGGGATGCATGCCCCCTGATGTTTATAGCAGCATTATCAATAATTGCCAAATTGTGGAAAGAGCCCAAATGTCTATCAGCTGATGAATGAATAAAGAAGAAATGGTGTGTGTGTGTGTGTGTGTGTGTGTGTGTGTATTACTCAACCATCAAAAACAATGAACTCTTGCTATTTGCAACAATGTGGTTGGAGCTACAGAGTATTACACTAAGCAAAATATGTCAGTCAGAGAAAGGAACATACCATATGCCTTCACTTATGTGTGGAATTTAAGAAACAAATGATCACAGGGGGAAAAAAAGAGAGACAAACCAAGAAACAGACCCTTAACTATAGAAAACAAACTGATGGGTACCAGAGAGCAGGTAGGTGGGAGGATGGGTTAAATAGGTCATGGGGATTAAGGAGTGCACTTGTGATGAGCACCGGTGCTGTATGTACATGTTGAATCACTAAATTGTACACCTGAAACTAATAGTGCACTGTATGCTAACTAAATGGAATGTAAATAAAAACTTAAATCACGGATGGGCACTTGGGTGGCTCAGTCAGTTCAGCATCTGCTTTCGGCTCAGGTCATTCTCACAGGGTCCTGGAATTGAGTCCCACATCAGGCTTCTCCCTCTCCCTTTGCCTGCCTCTCCCACTGCTTGTGTTCTCTCTCTCTCTTTCTCTGTCAAATAAATAAAAATCTTTTTTTTAAAGATTATTTAATTATTTGAGAGAGAGAGGAGAGCATGAGAGGGGGACGGGCAGAGGGAGAAGCAGACTCCCTGCTGAACAGGGAGCCTGATGTGGGACTCGATCCTGGGACTCCAGGATCCTGACCTGAGCTGAGGGCAGTCGCTTAACCAACTGAGCCACCCTGTTGCCCAAATAAATAAAAATCATTAAAGAAAAAGAAATCACGGACAGTATATTTTCCTAATACTGTGGATATGACTTGAAATATTTCCTTAAATGATTTAATTTTTTGCAGTATTCTCATTTCTCCAAGCTTTGAGATTTAATTAAACCTTTTCAGTTTAAAAAATGAGAAACTTGCTTGAGTACAGCTCAACCAAATATTTTTATCTAATATCCATTATGTGCAAGTCATTTGCAAATTATATAAATTTATATTGCTCTTCAATTTTATCCCAACATTATAGTCTTTCCATTGGAAAGGCTGTGTGTATATATACACACACACACATGCATATGTACAAATACATATCAGTAAACCAGTCAGTAAGTCAGATATTGTGTTAATATAATATTACTACAAGTTAATTTGAAGCAATTTATTTTACCATTGTGTACTTATGTGCCACACTTAGGAGCTCTGTACAGCCCTGAGCATCTCCAAATGATCGAATTCCTAAGCAGTTTGAAGGATGGAGCTGCTTTATGAGATAATTGGAGCAGACTTCAACGACTTGAGTCAGCTGCAAGAGACAAGCTGCAGCCAACAAATTTTCAATAGTATCTTCTTTTAACTGCAGAACACCTAGATGGTTTGAAAAAGTAAAGAATGATTATATGTCCCAAAAGTAAGACACATATATGCTAACTAGTTGAATTTTTCAATTTCTCTCATTACTAGGGCTATCTTTTCTAGTGCACAGTAACCACTATGGAAATACCTTTCAAAGCCAACATATGCAAGGGAGTCTGTAATAACATTAATAAGATGGCTGAAGGTAGCCAGACTAGATTATCAAAAACAACTGTAGCAAATGAACAGTGAACACCTTTATTGTAAAGAACAGCAACTTGTTATTTCTTTGTCATCTTAGACCTCATCTAAATCTTATATCAATCATTGAACACTACATCTGAAACTAATGATGTACTATATGTTGGCTAATTGAATTTAAATAAAAAAAGAAAAAAATCTACAATTCTTTCACCTAAATTAAATAAATAAGTAAACAGATAAATAAATAAATCTTATATAAATAACTGTAAATACCATGACTCAAGGAGTATTTTGTCATATTGTATAATGACCATACAGGTAACTATCATTTGTATGGAAAAAAAATTGATAACTAAGTAGAGCATTGAGGTTATATGTCTATATTTTTGTGTGCCTGTCTGCATTTATTAGCTGATAAGGATGAATTTGCTCAGATATTATGCCTGGAACTGATACCTGGTATTGTCTCAAAAGAAAAATAATATTGTTAACAGTCCTCAAATAAATGTTTGTATGATCATTTTCTTAGATATAAAAAACTGGCTCTGTTTGAAAATATCTGTGAAGAGATTTTTTTTAGAATGAGATCAGAGCTATGTAAGCTATTTCCTTTATATTGAGATATAATATATATATATTTAAATATGTATGTATGCACATACATATAAAATTTTCAGAGGAAGCATTGTTGATGACTTATTGCAAATGTAAGTTATTTTGCATTTTGTTATATCCTTTTTTGTTTTAGCCAAAGTATAAGTAAGTTATAAAAAATGATATTTCATATGGAGTATATGTACTATAAACTATTTCTTTATATTTTCTCCTTGTAAGATGCCTTAATATGGATTCTATATGGTTTTACAAGCATAAATAAAAGAGTAAATACATACTGTGAGATGCTCTTTATTTGTTTCAACCTCTAAAATATGTGGTGAAAGGGTCTTGTCCATCAGCAGACTTTCTTGAGTTGTTTGTTTTTTGTCATGGATTTTGAAGGGAGAGACCTGCCTATATCTCATGAGACCCAGAGAAGTTATAAACTATTCTCAGATTCAGATCTAAGATTCACCTGCTACAGACATTGAAACTTGGCCTGGTTATTCAGAAGAATATTAATTTCTTAATGAACAAAATCATAAAATCTTAGAAGAAAATAGTAAAAAATCTCCTTGACATTGGTTTTGGCAATAATTTCTTGGTAATACACCAAAATACAGGCCACAAAATCTAAAATAAACAAGTGGGACTACATCAAACTAAAAAGCTTCTGCACAGAAAGGAAATATAAAATATATTGAAAAGGCAATCTACAGAATGAGAGAAATATTGCAAACCATATATCTGATAAGGGGTTAATATCTAAAAGATATAAAGGATTCATATAATTCAATAGCATGAAAACAAATAATCCAATTAAAAAAAGAACAACTAGGGGCTCCTGGGTGGCTCTGTGGGTTAAGTGTGTGCCTTTGGCTCAGGTCATGATTTCAGGGTCCTGGGATCCAGCCCTGCATTGGGCTTTCTGCTCAGCAGGGAGTCTGCTTCTGTCTCTCCTTCTGCCCCACTCCCCCTCATGCTCTCCCTCTCCCTCTCTCAAATAAATAAATAAAATCTTTACAAATGATAAAAATAAAAATAAAAAAGAGCAAGTAAACTGGATCTTTTTTTTTCCCCAGAAATGACATACAAATGACAAATAGGGATATGAAAATGTGCTTAAAATTACTAAATACCAGGGAAATGTGAATCAAAATCAGAAGAAGGGATAGCCAATGTTGGTGAGGTTTTGGAGAAAAGAGAAACTTTATGCACTGTTTGTAGGAATGTAAATTAATACAGCATTATGGAAAACAGTATAGTGGTTCATAAAAAAATTAAAAAATAAAACTACCATATGATCCAAAAATCCTACTCATGATTATATGTACAAAGAAATGAAATCAGGTGCTCGCTTCGGCAGCACATATACTAAAATTGGAACGATACAGAGAAGATTAGCATGGCCCCTGCGCAAGGATGACACGCAAATTCGTGAAGCGTTCCATATTTTTTATTGAGGAGGGCACGTTCTGCATGGAGCACTGGGTGTTATGAACAAACAATGAATCATGGAACACTGCACCAAAAACTAATGATGTAATATATGGTGATTAACATAACAATAAAAAATAAAAAAATAATAACTTATATGGGCCAATATCTTAATGCATACTGTAATATTTCTAACAGCAAAAACCTAAGAGCAATTTAAGTGAACATAAAAGGGAAACCGTTAAGCAAATTATATTTTATAATGAAATGGGCTGTTTAATCACCACTGAATTTACGATCAAATAAAAAATATAACTGTGAAAAAAAAAAGAAATGAAATCAGGATCTTAAGAGATATCTGCACTCCCATGTTTGTTGCACTATTATTTATAATAGCTAAATGGAAACAACGAACCTAAATGTCCTTCAACAGTTGAATGGATAAGGAAATATATCTATTTTTTTTCTGATTTCTTAGAAATGGCAAGTAGATTGGTGGTTGCTAGGGACTGGGAGGGGGAACTGGGGAGGTGTAGGTCAAAGGGTGTAAACTTTCAGTTATAAGATTAAATAGTTGTGAGGATCTAATGTACAGCATGGTGTCTATAGTTAATAATATGGTATTCAGTAATGTATACTTGAAAACTGTTGAGAGTATATCTTAAGGATTCTCGCCACAAAAAAAGGAATTAACTATTTGAGATAATGTGTGCATTAATTACCTTCATCTATGTAATCATTCCACTTGTGTATGTATAGCAAATCATCACATAGTATAATCTAAATATATAAAATTATATTTGCCAATTATTGCTCAATAAAGTTGGAATATATAAATAAATACTTATTGGCCTCCAAACTCATCTTGTTACCTTTGTCTTATAGTTTGAGTAAATATGACTTTATTATTTCAAAGGAAGAGACTATGTCTCTAATATAGAGTTGGAATACTACAATTCTAGTTTTTACAAATGAGAATGGGGGTGCCTAGGTGGCTCAGTTGGTTAAGTGTCCAACTCTTGATTTCAGCTCAGGTCATGATCACTGGGTCTTAGGATCAAGCCCCGCATTGAGCTCTGAGTGCTGAGCATGGTGTCTGCTTGAGATTCTCTCTCCCTGTCCCTCTGACCCTCTCCCCTCTCATATACTCTAAATAAATAAATAAACGAATAAATAAATAAATAAATTTAAAAAATGAGAAAATACCCACACCATTCAAGAGAGAGACAGACATGTCCTTGTATTTTTGTGTTAAAATAGCTTTATTCTCTCATGGTCAAAATTTTTATAACATATTATTTATGTCTTATTCTTTTATACTACTGAATTTAAATTCTGATTCTGCCCCTTACTACCTTGGGAAAGCTACCTAACTGGTTGATCCTTCAGTTTTCTCATTTCTAGTTGGAATAATAATGTAGATTATATAATGTAGGGTTATTGTGAGGATTGAATGACTTAATTCATGCCACTTTACCTGTGTAAGCATACTGCACCAAGGAATTAAGTGCATTAGGATCAACTCCTTCCATCTTGACCTCTTCTTGTTTGGCTTCAAGCACATCATTAGTAAACATTGCAGCAAAATAATCAGACACTGCGCTGAGAACCAACCTTAAAATAGGAATGTTTCATAGGAACTTAAATTAGTCAGTAGTCTCATTGAAAATCATGAAGTACAATCAGTAAGTTTGTAACACTGCTGAGTTTGTTATCTGCATGAATCTTGCAGAGTTTAGTAAAGTGTAGTGAAATTAGAAAGGTAAATTAAGTAGGTTGATTTTCTTTTGAGGGTTTGTGCTGTTTTGCATCAATTTCTCTGAAGTTTGGCTCTTCTAAATATCACACAAGGAAATGGATCATATATGCTAATGCTTTTTCAATGTAGGAAGATAAGAAAATATTCTCCTCAGCATTCTAATTTGTTTTCAATGGACCAGTTCATTCTCATTCACATGCTATACTCATGAAACTCATATCTATCTGCATAAGGATACTTACCGATGGGCTGGGATTCGGAGGTGTCCAGCAATAAGTAGTACATCACACAGTTGTTTCTCTTTCAGGTAGTTCTCCATTTTGTGGAGAGTTTGCTCTGCATGGTTTATAGCATGGAACTGCTCCTCAGATCTGTTGACACTCATTTCTTCAGGATTTTGTGTATCCAATCTGAAAGGTGGGTAAGAGGGAGAATATGGTTTATTCTCTTAGTGAGTGTGCAAATGTCCAGTGGAAATTTGGACACACCAACTTCTAAAAGAAATGTACTGGATTAAAGTTAAATTAAAATTTGTCCTCCAATTTTAAATATTTCGCTATAATTACTAATTTTCCATTAAAGTGAAGTATCATAGTGCATAGTAATACTTGGAATGGAACCATAAATATGTATAGTTCCATTGAAGGGCTAATGGTAATTTTTATATGTACAAACATAAATTTCAAAATGCTAGCCTCTTTCTTTGTTTTTTATTGGTATCACAATTATGCCATTAGGCATAAAATTGTAGTGATGATTCAAAATACATTTCAAATTTAATTATGTCCTGAAGCTTCTCCATGGAATATTCATTATGTGTTTCTTGAAGAATCTCAAACTTAAGAGTTCCATAACATTCTTTACAATGTCAGCCCCATCAAGAAAATATACAATTTCCATATTTTATATCTTTTTTCCAGATTTATTGAGATATAATTGATATATAACATTGTGTGAGTTTCAGGTGTACAGTGTAATGATTTCATATATGTATATATTATAAAATTATTACCAGAATAAGGTTAGTTAACACATCCATCACCTCACATAGTTACTATTTTTCATGTGTGTGGTGAGAACACTTAAGATCTAGGGTCTTAGCAACTTTCAAGTGTACAATACAATATTGTTAACTATAGTCACCGTGCTGTACATTAGATCCCCAGAGCTTATTCATCTTCTTTTTTTTCCAGATCAATAGATTTTATTTTAATTTTTACTTTTTTTAATTTACATTCAATTAGCCAACATATAGTACATCATTAGTTTCAGATGTAGAGTTCAATAATTCATCATTTGCATATAACACCCATTGTTCATCACATCATGTATCTCCCTTAATGCCCATCATGCAATGACCCCACCCCCACCCACCTCCCCTCCGGGAACCCTCAGTTTGTTTCCTGTAGTTAAGAGCCTCTCATGGTTTTTCTTCCTTTCTGATTACTTCCTATTCAGTTTTCCCTCCCTTCTCCTATGATCCTCTGCACTGTTTCTTATATTCCACATATAAGTGAAACCATATGATAATTGTCTTTCTCTGATTGACTTGTTTCACCCAGCACAATACTCTCCAGTTTCATCCACATCAATTCAAATGGTGGGTATTCATCCTTTCCAATTGTTGAGTAATATTCCATTGTATATATATACCACATCTTCTTTATCCATTCATCTGTCGATGGACATCTTGGCTCTTTCGTCTTTTTTTTGTTTGTTTTCTATTTTTTATTTTTTTATTATTATGTTCAATTAGCCAACATATAGTACATCATTAATTTTTGAAAGAGTGTTCAACAATTCACTAGTTGCACATAAAACCAGTGTTCATCACAACACGTGCCCTCCTTAATACCCATCACCCAGGTACCCCATCCCTCCACCCCTTCCCCTCTGCAACTCTCAGTTTGTTTCCTGGAGTCTAGAGTCTCTCATGGTTTGTCTCCCTTTCTGATTTCTTCCCATTCAGTTTTCCCTCCCTTCCCCTATGGTCCTCCATGCTATTCCTTATGTTCCAAATATGAGTGAAACCATATGGTAATTGTCTTTCTCTGCTTGACTTATTTCATCAGCATAATCTCCACCAGTTCCATCCATGTCCATGCAAATGGTAGATATTCATCCTTTCTGATCGCTGAGTAATATTCCATTGTAAATATGAACACGTCTTCTTTGTCCATTCATCTGTTGAAGGACATCTTGGCTCCTTCCACATTCCAAAGATCCAGATGTAGTGAAAACAAGGAGCACATGCACCCCAATGTTCATAGCAGCAATGTCCATAATAGTTCTTTCATCTTCTAACTGGAAATTTGTACCTTTTGACTATTTAAGCAAATATGATGACTGTTGAATTTACAATGAAGAAAGTTGTCTACATGTTTTTTCAGCAACACACAATGGTGGAATTTAAATATTAACACAAGCATATAGAGGCTTACAATCAGTAGAAACTTAATGCTTGGATGAACATACTTAATTTTTTTACTATTGTCTTTCTTGCTTTCAGGCATCATTTTCCAACCACCATTAGTTTTAGTTTCCCCCACCCCTAACTCGGCCTGTGTTTCTTTCAAGATAATTGGTCCTGGGCGACATTAATTTCTGTTTAATTTAAATAAATGATTCACCTCTGAATCTTCTTTTTTTTTAATCTCTGAATTTTCTTAACCTTTAAAGGCTCTTTTGGACATTCAGTTCACAGTATTACATGGATACTTGAGGTAGCATGGTATGAATATCCTTAAAAATTGTCTGCTACAAAATATAATTGTTTTTGAGAGGAAAAATACCTTCTCACCATAGGCAAGAAATCATTCAGGTTTCACTTAACTCGGTTAAGGAAACCTAATCTTTCCTCTGCTCAACTAATGGTTTGATTTACACTGAGTCAATCAAACATCAATGTCATATTATTTAGCTTTCCTCATGTATACTCCATCATTTATTGAAGAGGAGCATATTCTAAAGGAGGAATATATTTTGGGAAGTTCTGGCCAGGAAATAATTTTATTCTGTGAAATTTCTTCAGCCTAATTTGGTTAAGGACAAAAAAATCATTTTTAATTACTGACTAGTTTGGGATGTGTTTACTTGGGCACACAAATTTATTAGATATCTGCAGTATTATTTATAATTAAAATACAGATTTTTAGAATCAAAATCCTATCAACATGAACCACACACAATTTTGTTATGTTTCAAAAGACAAAGGCCACTGTGGCTTGTGTCTCATTAAGAAGTAAGAAATTAGTACACAAAGAAATATGGATATATCAATTTATTGCATCCAAAATATAACATACATATTAAGCTAAATATATAAATTATTATAATCTATTCTTGGTCATTATCTAAGCAGACTGTAATAAAACAAGTCAAGTAAGCAAAACAACAACAACAATTAAACTATTGAAACATAACCCAATCTGAATGAGTTCCCAGAGCTCATAAATTACAATTCTCTTGCTTCCATTTTAAATATTGTAATGTTAGGTCAGATGTTACAATGGAAGCCAATGCATCAGACAATGTTCTTCCCTTTTCTTTATTATATGATATCTACAGATGGTGACATGGGAGGCAGCATGCTGAAATGAAAAAAGCATCAAAATGTCTAGTTTTAGTTCCTGCCTTTGTATACAAGCTGAGTGATCTTGGGCAAGTCACTTTATCCTTCTAAGCTTTAATTTTCTCCTATAAAATGGAGATAAAAATAATACTAATACCAATACTACCAACAGTAATGTTTATGTCACAGGGCTCTTCAGATGATTACATGAGAAAATGTACATGAAAGTCTCTGTATAAAGGTTAAATTTTATGTTAAGTTCATCCTAACTACCAAGATGTAGTATTTCCATAAATATCTTTAAAACATTTTTGTATGGAACTGTTATTCATTTAATTAATAGACTTCAATTTTTAGAACAGTTATAGAATTATAAAAAAAAACTTTGAAAAGTACAGAGAATTCTTTACTTTTGGTTGTCATAACTATGGAAGGGTGTTACTGGCATAAATTGGTAGAGGCCAGAGATACTAGTAAACACACTATAATGCACAGGGCAGCCCTCTACAATAATTGTTCAGCCAAAAATTTCAATGGTACCAAGTTTGAAACACTCTGGTCTACCTCTTAATTCTATAGTTAGTTTTTTAAGAATTTGAAAGCAGAGGCTATATTTAAAGAACAATAATAAAGGATGCACCTAATACAATATTTTGTACACAATTAACATGTAATCACTGATTTAATATATAAGTCTAATATCAGTGACTAAATATGAAATCTTGCCATTTGCAACGATGTGGATGGAACTGGAGGGTGTTAGGCTGAGCGAAATAAGTCAATCAGAGAAAGACATGTATCATATGACCTCACTGATATGAGGAATTCTTAATCTCAGGAAACAAACTGAGGGTTGCTAGAGTGGTAGGGGGTGGTAGAGATGGGGTGGCTGGGTGACAGATATTGGGGAGGGTATGTGCTATGGTGAGCATTGTGAATTGTGTAAGACTGTTGAATCACAGACCTGTACCTCTGAAACAAATAATACATTATATGTAAAAAAAAAAAAAAAAGGAAGAAGAAGATAGCAGGAAGGGAAAAATGAAGGGGGGGAAATCGTAGGGAGAGATGAACCATGAGAGACTAAGGACTCTGAGAAACAAACTGAGGGTTTTAGAGGGGAAGGGGTGGGGGAGGGGTTAGCATGGTGATGGGTATTAAAGAGGGCACATACTGAATGGAGCCCTGGGTGTTATAAGCAAACAATGAATCATGGAACACTACATCAAAAACTAATGATGTAATGTATGGTGATTAACATAACATAATAAAATAAAAACTAATGATGTATGGTGATTAATATAACAATAAAAATGAATAAAAAATAAAATAAAATATGTTCTGATTTAACAAAAAATATTCTACATTAACTTTTTTTTACTATGGCAAAATGGGTAAATTTATTGAGTTTTGAGAATGAGGAGGGGAATATGGGCAATCATTACAAAGAACCATTATTGTTAATAACATTTTACCATACCAAAAATCTATTTTAGACCAAAATTTTTAGAATAGTTTTAAATTTACAGAAAAAATGGAAATGATAATAGAAATTTACAGATCCACACTCAATTCTCCCTTTATTATTAGTATCTTAGATCAATATGTTACTTTTTTATAATTAATAAACCAAATACTGATATGTTTTTATAGACTAAAGTCCATACTTTTTTCAGATTTCTTCACTTTTTACTTAATGCCCTTTTACTATTCCAAAGTCTGTATATCTTGCAATAACTTCTTCATTTACTCCATTACTGCCTTCATTTCTACTTAAGTTAATTTTCTTGTAATGAAATGTTTTAATTCCTTCCTCATTTCTAATTGTGAATATTCTATATATATTTCCTTTTTGGTTACCATTGAGATTGCATATAATAACCTAAAGTCATAACAATTTATTGTAACTAGATAAATCTAACCACATCACGTAGACAATGATTCAATTGCATAGAAAACTGATTCCTTTATAACTATGCTCCTCCCTTTATGTTATAGACATCACGAGTTACATTTTTATGTATTGTGTACCCGTTATCACAGATTTATATTCCTTTTTATGTTTCAGACTCATAACTCCTATAGAAGAATAAAAAGTGGTTATGAGCCAATATTATATTAATACTTGTTTTTATAACTTGTTTTTATATTTGCCATGCATCTTCCATTTTCTGAGGACATTATATTTTTGTTTTGAGTTACGGTCTAAGATCTTTACTGCCAACTTGAAGGATTCCCTTTAATAGTTCTTGTTGGCGAGGTCTAATGGTAATAAACTCTCTTTGTATTTATCTAGGAATATCTTAATTTTGCCAGACACAGAATTATCAGTTCACTTTTTCCAGTACTTTAAATATATCATCTCAATGTTTTTTTGTCCTATGAGATTTCTGCTGATGGAACCACAAATGATGTTATTGATGATTACTTATATGTAACTTCCCACACTAATTTCAAAATGTTGTTTTACTTCTGACAGTTTGATTACAATGAGTCTTCTCTGGGTCTATTGGATTTATCCTTTTGCATTTCATTTAGCTATTTGTATTTTATTTATTTTTTTATATTTTATTTTATTGAAGTATAATTAACATACAGTGTATATTAGTTTCAGGTGTACACCATAATGATTCAATAATTCTATACATCACTCAGGGTTCACCATAAGTGTAGTCATCATCTGTCAACAAACATTATTGCAATCATATTGACTATATTCCTAATGCTATATTTTTCATTTCTGTGACCTATTTATTTTATAAATTGAATTTTGAACTTCTTGATCTTTACTTATTACACCCATCCCCCCACCCACCTACCTCTGGCAACCACCATTTCCCTGTATCTAAAGATCTGGATATCTGTGTGTATGTGTCTTTCTCTGTTTTTTTTTTTTTTTATTTGAGTATAGTTGACACAAAATGTTACATTAGTGGGGCACCTGGGTGGCTCAGTCGTTAAGCGTCTGCCTTCGGCTCAGGTCATGATCCCAGGGTCCTGGGATCGAGCCCCGCATCGGGCTCCCTGCTCGGCGGGAAGCCTGCTTCTCCCTCTCCCACTCCCCCTGCTTATATTCCCTCTCTCGCTGTTTCGCTGTCTCTCTCTCTCTGTCAAAATAAATAAATAAAATCTTTAAAAAAAAATGTTACATTAGTTTCAGGCATACAACATAGTGATTTGACTTCTCTATAGGTTATGCTATGATCACCAATACTGTAGCTACCATCTGTCACCATACATTGCTATTACAATATTATTGACTATATTCCCTATGATGTACCTTTTATTCCTGTGACTTATTCATTCCATAATTGGAAGCCTGTATCTCTGACTCTTCTTCACCTATTTTGCCCATCCCCCCACATGCTTTTCCTCTTACAACAGTTTGTTCTCTGTATGTATAGATCTCATCCTGCTTTTTGTTCATTTATTCATTTGTTTTTTTTAATTCTACATATAAGTGAAATCATACGGTATTTGTCTTTTTCTGACTGACTTATTTCACTTAACATTATACCCTCTAGATCCATCCATGTTGTTGCAAATGGCAAGGTTTCATCCTTTTTATAGCTGAATGATATTTCATTTAATATCTATCTCACATCTTCTTTATCCATTCCTTTATCAATGGACACTTGGTTCTATGCCTTTACAGCATTTGAACTATGGTAAAAGGCACACTGTAATATAACTTCATTCAGATCTTTAAATTCAAACTTGGAGGATTTTTTGAGGCTCTCCAAGAATGTCTTTAAAGAGTATGTATTTTTTTATTTATATTGCCAAATAGCCTTCCAAAGAGACTGCTAAAATTAACTCTCACTAAAAATTTAAGATAATACGTTCAATTTTTTCTCACAGTAAAATTGTTATAAAATAGTTTTGCAGCAAAAGCAAACTGAAGGGCTTATTTTTCTGATGTCTGTTTTACTACTCTTCAGAAAAACACAGAAACCTTCAATATTATCCTTAAAATTAAATAAAATCAGACAACAGTAACTTCTGTAATATCAACACTATGGTGGATCAAGAAACTCCATACCCTCATTCTCTCATGGAAACATCAAGTAAAGAAATACAGACTGATTAAAATAGCTTTGTGAGGGAAGCCTGGGTGGCTCAGTCAGTTAAGTATCTGCCTTGGACTCAGGTCACAATCCTGGAATCCGAGGATCGAATCCTGCATGGGGTTCCCTGCTCAGTGGGGAGTCTGCTTCTCCCTCTGACCCTCCCCCTCTCATGCTCTCTCTCTCTCTCTCACCCTCTTTCTCTCAAATAAATAAATAAAATTAAAAAAAAATAAAATAGCTTCGTGAGAGCTCTGGAAACAAGTCGAATTTATGTAGCAACAAAACACATGCCTAATCAAGAAAAAGTCACATTCAAATGAATAAGAAATTTCATGATATTTATGCTTGCTCTTGTACCACCCCTTCACAGACTAGCATGGTGCAATTGGAAGAAAACAGATTATACCTTGATTCCTTCCTCAGGATACGAGAAAAATTGTGGAACATATTTGCCACATTCTAGCCTGTCTGTAGACCACCCAGAAACTCTTTTCAATATTGCTTAGTTTAGAGCTCAGTTGAAAGTGTCAGTAAAGTTTGGATCTCAGGTTAGAAGCCCCAAAAGTTAGTGGCATGCATCACAGCACATGAAAACTGTGGAGGGACTGCAGATCCATGAACACCTGGGGTAAGGAATTATGAGCAAAAAATATATCCAAAGCTGCTAAAAGTAGGGGTGAGACATGAAGAAATTAAGACATGTATAAGTAGCCATATAAATGAGAAGTTTGAGTAAAAAACACCCATTCAAGCCCACAGAAAGTCCATGTCCAGAAAAGGTCTGATAAAGAACTCAAACCTTAATATTGGGCTGATTAGTAAAATACTTCCCCACAAGGACCATTATGCAAAGATTTGTAAAGATGGCTGTCTTTCCAAATGCCCATTTTTGACAGAAGATCAGAAGACACACTAAGTAACATGGAAACATGGCCCATTCCAAAGGAACAAAATAAATATACAGAAACTGACTTAAAGCACTATAGGTTTTCACATTTTGTATAAACAGTATTCTTAAATATCCTCAGACAGCTAAGTTAAAACAAAAAAGAGCTAAAGTAGATCAGAAAAACAATATATGAAGAAGAAAGTATCAACAAAGATATAAAAATTTTAAAAAGAACCAAACAAATTCTGGATCTGGGGACTACAATCCTGAATTGAAAAATTCACTAGAAACCTTCAACATCAGAAATGAACCAGTGTAAGAATCTGTGAACTTGAAGACAGGTAATATGAAATTATAAAATCTGAGAAATATGAAGAAAAAAATGAAAACAGTGAATGGAGAGGCGCCTGGATGGCTCAATCAGTTAAGCTTCTGACTCTTGATTTCAGCTCAGGTTATGAACTCAGGGTCATGGTGTCAAGCCTCCCACATTAGGTTCTGCACTCAGGGTGGAGTCTGCTTGAGATTCTCTCTCTCCCTCTGCCCGTCCCCCAGCTCGTGTGATCTCTCTCTCTTTTCTTCAATAAATAAAATCTTAAAAAAAAGACAAGAAAAGAAAAACAGTGAATAGAACCTTAGAACTTAGAACTTTATGGAACGTCATAAAAATACCAATATTTGCATAACTGAAATCCCAACAGAAGAGAGAAAATAACAGTCAGAGAGCTTGTATGAAGATATAATGGTAAAGAATTCCCCAAATTTCAGGTAAGATATAGATTTAAAATACAAGTAACTTTACAACAATAAAAACACTCAACAAAGTAGGTTTTGAGGGAGTATACCTCAAAATAAATAATAAAGGCCATTTATGAAAAACCCAAAGTTAGCATCATATTCAATGGTGAGAAACTGGCAGCTTTTACTCTGAGATCTGGAATAAGAAAGAATGTACACTCTCACCACTTTTATTTAACATAGTACTGGAAGTCGTAGCCACAACAAGAAAAAGCAATAAAAAGTATCCAAATTGGAAAGGAAAAAGTAAAACTCAGACTTTGCAGATGACATGATATTATATATGGAACACCTTAAAGACCCTGCCAAAAAACTACTGGAACAAGTACATGCATTCAAGTAAAATAATAAGATATGAAATCAATGTACAGAAATCCACTGCATTTCTATACATAATGAAGTAGCAGAACAAGAAATTAAGGAAACAATCTCCTTCACAAATGCAGTAAAAAGAATAAAATACCTGAGAGTAAGCTCAACTAAGGAGGTGAAAGACCTGTATTCTGAAAACTATAAAACACTGATGAAAGATACTGAAGATGGACAAACAAATGGAAAGATACTCCATGCTCATGGATTGGGAGAATGAATATTATTAAAATGTCCATACTACTCAAAGCAGTCTATGCACTTAATGCAATCTCTATCAAAATATCAGCAACTTCTTTTCACAAAACTAGAACAAATAATAGTAAAATTTGTATGGAATCACAAAAAACTCAAATAGCCAAAACAATCTTGGAAAAAAACAGAACTGGAGGTATCCTAATCCCAAACTTCAAGATATACTACAAAGCTGTAGTAATCAAAATAATATGGAACTGGCACAAAAATAGACACATGGATCAACAGAACAGAACAGAGAGCCCAGAAATAAAGCCACGATTATATGGTCAATTAATCTACAACAACAAATAAAGGCAAAAACCTGCAATGTGGCATAGTATATTCAAAAAATGGTTTGGGGAAAACTGGAAAGCTACATGCAAAGGAATGAAAGTGGGTCACTTTATACAGCATACACAAAAAACATTCAAAATGGATTAAAGACCTATATGTGAGAACTGAAACCATAAAACTAGAAGAAAACTTAGGCAGTAATCTCTTTGATATCACTTATAGAAACATTTTTCTAGACAGGTCTCCTTTGGCAAAGGAAACAAAAGCAAAAATAAACTATTGGGACTACACCAAAATAAAAATTTTGCACACCACAGGAAACCATCAGCAAAACAAAAAAAAGAACCCAATGAATGGGAGAAGATATTTACAAATGATATATCTAAGAGGCAGTTAATATGCAAAATATATGAAGAACTAATACAATTCATCACGAAAATCAAATATTCTTATTAAAAACTGGGCAGAGGACCTGAGTAAACATTTCGCTAAAGAAGACATACAGGTGGCCAACAGACACATGAAAACATGCTCAATTATTGCTAACCATCAGGGAAATACAAATCAAAACCACAATGAAATATCACCTTATACTTGTCAGAATGGCTAGAATCAAAAATACAAGAAACATCAGTGCTGGTAAGGATCTGGAGAAAAAGAAACTCTTGCTTTGTTGGTGAAAATGTAAATTGGCACAGCCACTATGGGAAACAGTGTGGAGTTTTGTTAAAAAAATTAAAAATAGAAATACCATATAACACAATAATTCCACTACTAGGTATTTACTCAAAACAAAAACACTAATTCAAAAAGATATATGCACCTTTATGTTTATTACAGCATTATTTACAATAGCTAAGATATGGAAGCAACTAAAGTGTCCATTGCTAAAGAAATGGATAAATAAGATTATATATAATATATATAATACAGACTATATATACAATTGAATATTAGTCATAGAAAAGAATGAAATTTTGCCATTTGAAGGGACATGAATATAGCTGCAGAGTATTATGCTAAGCAAAATAAGTTAGTCAGAGAAAGATCAATACCATATGATTTCACTCATATGTGGAATTTAAGAAACAAAAAAGCAAAGGGAAAAAACAGAATGGAAGGCAAACCACAAAACAGACTCTTAACTATAAAGAACAAACTGATAGTTAGCAGAGGGGAGAGGGGTGGGTGTATGGATTAAATAGGTGGTGGGGATGAAGGAGTGCACTTGTGATGAGCACTGGGTATTGTACAGAAGAGTTGAATCACTATATTTTACACCTGAAACTAATATTACACTGTCTATTAACTAACTGGAATTATTTATTTATTTATTTATTTATTTTTAGATTTCATTTCTTCATATGAGAGAGAGAGCACAAGCAGGGGGAGGGGCAGAGGGATAAGGAGATGCTGGCTCCCCGCTGAGCAGGGAGCCAGATTCCTGGCTTGATCCCAGGACATTGGGATCATGACCTGAGCTGAAAGAAGATGCTTAACCAACTGAGCCACCCAGGAGCCCCTAACTGGAATTTAAATAAAAACTTGGGACACCTGGGTGGCTCAGTCTGTTAAGCATCCAAATTTTGGTTTTGGCTCTGATCATGATGCAGGGTCCTGAGATCAAGCCCTGTGTTAGACTCCTCACTCAGCAGAGAGTCTGCTTTCCTCCTCTCTGCCCCCCCGACTCATGCACTCTCTCTAAAATAAATAAATAAATCTTTAAAAATCAATCAATTAATCAATCAATAAATAAATAGTTATTAAGGAGGGCATGTGTTGTGATGAGCACTGGGTGTTATACACAACTAATGAATCATTGAACACTACAGCAAAAACTAATGAGGTACTTACAGGGGCTAAGTGAACATAATAAATTAATAATCAAATATGTTAATTAATTAAATGCATGTGTAGAAGCAAAAAAAAAAGAGAAACAAAGCAGATGAACAAAGGGAATAAAAGACAAACAAAAATGAGACTGTTAAATATGGAGAAGAAACTGGTGGTTGCCAGATGGGAAATGGGTTGGGTGATTTGTAAAATTGTTGAAGAGTATTAAGAGTACACTTATTGTGATGAACACTGAGCAATGCAGAGTGCTGAATTGCTATATTGTACACCTGAAACCAATAAAACACTTTATATTAGTTATACTGGAATTTTATAAATAAATATCAATCAATCAAAACAAAAACTTCATGAGGCTGGAGTGGGCACTGAAAGAACTGACAGTTGCCTTATCTGGTACTTCTTATAAACTTATTTCTCTTCAGAGTTTCTACATATTGGGAGACACAGAAGTATATCTAATTTTATTTTATAATAAACTATATAATTTATAGTTAGAATTATGGTGCAACTTCCCATGTAAAAACAAAATAGATTTTATTTTTGTCTATGCTTATCAGAAAAGGAAAACTTACACATCCTCATATATTACCAATACAATAGGAAGAAGAAGAAGAGGAAGAGGAAATGGATGAAGAAGAAGAAGAAGAGGAAGAAGAAGAAGAAAAAGAAGAAGAAGAAAAAGAAGAAAAAGAAGAAGAAGAAGAAGAAGAAGAAGAAGAAGAAGAAGAAGAAGAA